>NC_081180.1:202766868-203028265 GCF_029867415.1 Vicia villosa | reverse complement strand
GCCTAACTTTTTCTCTCCCTAGAAATTTGAGACCTGCACTCCACAGATGCTCAGGCTCGGCTCCCTGGGAAACGCCTCGGATCAAACCGCCCTTAAGTCGTCACTTCCTCGACCAGAAGCAACGACTTGGGAGGCTCATGTTCTAGACCGACCCAATCAATATAATTGGGCCAACCCAGACTTCGGCCCAAGACAATTTAGACCGCGCATGCCAAGGTTCGCCCGATCTCTCTGGGCATATTAACGAGGCTATCGACCACGAGGGACCCTCGTGCTCGGTAAACAATCAGTTCACGCGTCACCTAAATATCCGCCCCAGAAGGAGGAGTCTTACTCGCACACAAACATCTTATAAATAAGCCCTCTCCCCACCGAGGGCAAGGTAATCTTTTCTTACCCCTAAAACTCTCTCACTTTGTTGTACCTTGTGGAACATATACTTACTTTGGCATCGGAGTGCCTTGCAGGTACAACACCTTTTTCCCCTATCAACCGTTCGGAACTTCAAGACTTCACTGTTGCTGGCCATCTGATCTGCTCGGTAAGATCACATTCTAAAGGAAAATCATCAAGTGCTTGGGATATCTGTTCCTCTTTAAACCATAATGCCTGATCCCGTCAAGAACACCAGTAAGTCTGAAGTTGCTCACACTTCTGGTTGTGATCCAGCTGAAGAGGAAATCAACAAGGATGGACAAGGAATTGCTGAAAATACCAATGTCATTGAGGATGTCAATGACATCAAAGATAGTGAGCATACTAAAGTCAATATTGAAACATGTACCAATGTGGTAGACTTAGATGACTATTCTGACGACGAGCTACTTGTCTCCCTAAATCCAACTGTAGCCAACAGGCTAATGACTAGAAGAAAAGGCAAAGATGTTTCCTAAAGTTCTCCTAAAAAGAGTGCACAAATGACAAGCCTTGTCAAAGGTGTTGTTAAGAAGAAGAGTACTTCTGCTGGTCCTATCAAGAGCAGAGCTATGACTAAGAGTACAGGGGTTGGTCCATCAAAGTCCTGGAGCAAGGTATTTCCCAAGAAAAGAAAGGAGCGGGATATTGTTGAATCTATGTTTGATGCTGAAGTGGATGTTCCTGATATTCCATCAAGGAAGAAGCCTACAACCAGCAAGCTTGCTGCAAGTATTTATAAAGTCCCTATTGACAATGTGTCATTACACTATGCCTCCAGTGCCAGCAGGTCGAAATA
Organism: Vicia villosa; assembly: GCF_029867415.1. NCBI lineage: Eukaryota > Viridiplantae > Streptophyta > Magnoliopsida > Fabales > Fabaceae > Vicia > Vicia villosa. The sequence goes on along the minus strand of NC_081180.1, from coordinate 203,027,052 downwards.
TGTGCTCCAAAAGAGACTGGCTGTTGAAAGGGAATTGGCTCCAAATGCCCTTGAGAACAAGGAAGTCTTAGAGCTAATTCAGGATGCTGGGCTATTGAAGACTGTTTGCGATCTTCCCAAGTGTTATGAGAAGCTGGTCAAGGAATTTGTGGTGAACCTATCTGAAGATTGTGGAAACAGCAAGAGTGTGGACTTTAGAAAGGTGTTTGTGAGAGGTAAGTGTGTATCATTCTCTCCTTCTGTGATTAATAAATTCTTAGGAAGAACAGATGTAGCTCAACCTGAGCTTGAAGTGACAGACAACAAAGTTTGTCAAGTGATCACAGCCAAGCAGGTAAACAGTTGGCCCCTGAAAGAGAAAATGACAGAAAGTAAGCTGAGCATCAAGTATGCAATGCTTCACAAGATAGGAGCAGCTAATTGGGTACCAACGAATCACAAGTCCACTATTTCAACTATTCTTGGCAGATTTCTGTATGCTGTAGGAACAAAGGCAAAGTTTGACTATGGAACATATATTTTCGACCAAACTATGAAGCATGCTGGAAGCTTCAGCGTTAAGGGTCCAATTGCCTTTCCATCCCTTCTATGTGGCATAATTCTGACTCAGTATCCCAACATTCTCAATGAGCATGATGTAGTATGCAAAAGAGAGAGCCCCTTGGCTTTCCACTATAAATTTTTTTAGGGTATGCATGTTCTAGACATTGTCATGACATCGGCTGAAACATCCAAGTCTGGAGCATCAGTCAGCAAAGCAGAAGTGATAGCAATGTTCAAAGAGACCTGCAAAGAGCTGGAAGCTAGGAAAGTATCACTTGAAAAGATGATAAGCACTCTGGAAATGAATGGGAATGAGGAATTTGCAGATGCTGAAAAGATGGCAGATGAAGATGTGGAAGAAGAGGGTACCAGTCCTACTGATGACGCCGAGAAAGGAAGTTATGCAGACACCTCAAGTGGGTCTGACTCCGGGTAGTAAATGCAGCTGGAGCTCTATTTTTTTTTTGCTTTTTTCCTCGCTTTCGTTTAGTTTTGTTTGCATTTTATTCAGTTCAGTTTAAGTTTTGTTTGAACTTATTTAAATTTTGGGGAGAAGACAGTAGTTTGCTTTGGCAACTTTTGTGGCCAAACAGGGGGAGAAGTAGTAATGTCACCCCAGAACAACAAGTATGGTGGCTGTGTACATTATTTTTGTGTTGATCTGTTTTTTGCTTGTGCTGCTCTTGTGGTGCGGCTGGTTTTGATATGTTTGAGCACTATGTGCATACTGGTGGTGTATGTTGTCTGTATTGTATTATCTTGCTTTGATTGTGTTTTGGTTGCTTTGTTTCTGCTGCAAGTGTTTCTCTGATATGGTGTGACATGTTATTTCATCCAAAAATTTGCCAAAGGGGGAGATTGAATATGTTTTCATGTTGGCTGCATTTGTGGTAAAACATACCTGTTTGATATTGTGTTATACAGGCTGCATATGTGTTAAGCTAATACAGGTTCTGTAGTGAATATCATGACTGATGTCATGACATCCTTGTGTGACAGCAGGAGCTGTTATAAGTTATTAATTGAGTTTCCTGATTTCTCTCAATTAACAGTTTAGGAAACCTTTTATTGTGTGCTGAATATTTCGTCAAGAAGATCTTGCTGACAGCACATTCTGTAACAACCAAATGGCGTGTAAATTAGGTTAACTTGGTTAACCCTAATTTGTTTCTAAAAAAGCCCAAGGCCCAAGAGCTGCACATAAAAAGTCTGCAATCCTAATTTGGAACGCAGAGAGAGCAGACTGTTAATTGTGAAGAATCGTAGTTCTGTAGCTGTCTCTTGTACTCCAAGCAATTGTCTTTGATGATTGCGTTGGAATAGGTTGTTTATGTTAATTGTCACTCTAAGCGTTTAAGCACAAGTGTGTGTCTCTTGATTGAAGCTTTTAAGCGGATCAAGGTGTGTTTTTGAAGTTTGTTTTCTCTCTGATTTTATGTAATGTTTATTTGTAATCATTGCTGTGATTGAGTGGGAGTGAGTGGAGATACTCAGGTCTAGGAATAGGTTGGAATCGTATTGGGTAGGTTTTAAGTGAGGAGTTGTAAACGGGGGAGTTTAACTCCGAATTAATTCTGCTTACATTGGATTCCCTCCTTGGCTTGGTAGCCCCCAGAGTAGGTTGTTGAACCGAACTGGGTAAACAATTTTGTGTGTTCTTTATTGTTTTTATGTTGTTTTGTTTTAATTATCTGTGCTGTGTAATTGTGGATTTCATAACATCCAGCAAGACATCGAACGTGAGTTGCTATAATTTTCATTTTAAAACCTTGTTACTAAGAGAAGAATTATTCTCGGTGAAACTACTCTTAGTCCATTGACCTTGTATTGTTAAAGCTTGGTCCTTTTTTATTAAAAACCCGTTGAGTATTGTTAAAGATTAACACCCAAAAAGATGTTTGCCACTTTGGCCCTTTTATTTTTCTTTTAAGAGGAACTACAAAAGCTCTGACTTCCCTATTGTTAAAGGGGTATGTAGGCCTAAGATGCGATGTCTTATCGAACTCACTTTCAAAACATTCTTTTCCCATCCCCACACTCTTTTTAAACAAATTCACATATTCTTTTTCAAATGAATGTACACAGAAACAATAACATTTTCAAAGAGATTTCCATGGGATACCACGGATATGAGGGGTGCTTAAAACCTTCCCCTTGTATAACAACCCCCCTTACTCAAATCTCTGATAAGTTTATTAGTTTTGATTTTAAAAACTTCTGTGGGTTTCATTCACTCTTTCTCCCATTCCTTATGGAAACAATAAAGCGCGGTGACGACTCTGTTTTAAACAAATGAGCTAAGTCTTTCCCATTACTTTAGTCTCACCAATTTCACCTCTACACCCGCTCCTCTCTTTTTCTTGCCAAACAAACAGATCCTTAAGGTCCGTTTGTTTTGTTTTGTTTTTTTTTTAAATGTTTTGATTTAATTGTAATTTTGGGTGTCTTTAACATTAATTATTTAAGATTTTTGTTCCTTCATTTGAGTGTCATTTTTTATGACTTGGCAGTTGCATCAATGTAATATGACTTAAGTAAAAAACTGAAATGTCACATCATTTTTAATGAAAAATAAAAAGTTGAGCTTTTTAGAAATACAAAAAATCAAATTTTTTTGGAAATACAAAAAATTAATATTTTTTCAGAAAAACAAAAAAAAACGAGTTTTCGAAAACACAAAAAGTCAAGTTTTTTTGAAAAAACTAAAAAAATAAGAAAATCGAGTATTTCTGGAAAAAAAAAAGAAAAAAATCGAGTTTTCAAAAACACAAAAAGTCAAGTTTTTTTTTTAAAAACAAAAATATCAAGTTTTTTCGAAAAAAATTCGAGTTTTCGAAAAACACGAAAAATCAAGTTTTTTTTTGAAAAAAAAACGAAAAAATTGAGTTTTTTTCAGAAAAATACAAAAATCAAGTATTTTGTAAACACAAAAAATCAAGTTTTTTGGAAATACAAAATCAATTTTTTTTGGAAAAACAAAAAATCGAGTTTTTTTGGAAATACAACAAATCGAGTTTTCAGAAACACAAAAAATTGAGTTTTTTTTCAGAATTACAAAAAATCGAGTTTTTTTGGAAAAACAAAAAATTTAAGTTATTTGGAAATTCAAAAAATTGAGTTTTTATTCGAAAGATCGATTTTTTTTGAAATACGAAAAAATTGAGTTTTTTTAAAATACAAAAAAAAATTAATTTTATTTTTGAAAGTGTACAAAAAAAATTCTGCAAAATATTTTTTTAAAAAATATTTAAGTTAATTTTTTGGATGGATGGATATCCATCCATTAAAATGATGTTTATTGATGGATTAGATTGGATATTTTTAAAGAAGTTTTAGTGGATTGTTAATGAACTCATAGATTATTTTGATTCATCCATTAATGATTCAATCCATTTCCATCCAATATATCCATTTTGCCACCTTTACTACTAACCACTAGTCTACGTTGTTTTACTTGAACTGTTGCATTTAATTTAAATCAATTATATTTGATGACCTTCACTTTTTCTTCCCATGTGGCATGTCTGTTGTCCCACTCTCAAATTTCTCCATTATCGTTTGCAGAGCGAAAATGATCTATTCAAGGAATGGAAAAGCAAATATAAAAGCATATAAATTTATCTTCAGATTAAAGTAAAAATCATGACTTTGCACTCTTTTTTACTTCAAGTATTTATTTTATAGATTTTTTTTATATAATTTAATTTGGGAATAATTAACTAAACTTTTATTTGTTGACTTTCTTTTTCTTTAGGTTTCAAATATCTCAGGAGGTGAAAACAGGTAACCTAACCAAATAGGCACAATAGCGTTTAAGGTGAACCATCAACTAAGTAGTTTATGGTGGACCATGATTTCTAACCCTTCGATTAAATGGTTCTTATGAGATTTATGATGTGTTGATCATTCCAAATTCTTTTATCTTCTCAATTGTGTCTTCTTTAATGAACTTCACCATTACAGTGCAGTTTCTCCCTCCTCTTCTATGTCTCTTTTTATCCCATTTCTACTCTACTGTCACCATTTCTCGTTCATTAAATTTGAAAGATAAGATTTATTTATGTAAGATTTTATTGGATGGAGAACTGTTATACGGAAAAATTGAAGTCATGAGATAGAAATTGGGTAAATTGAGTTAAATAAACAAAAAGAATTCATACTACATTTCACTTAAAAGTATATGATCCAAAACATTTATAACTTCAATTCTTTTCCGCCTGTTCTTAAAAGTTTCAATTTACTTAAGGGGTTAACTCAAAAAGATTCTGGACATATTGTGCAAAAGTTTGTAAGTTCTTACAATCTTGACATTTAAGTCGAAAATTATAAATTGGTAGTAAAAATAGGTACTTTAAATGCAATAAAGTAACTTGAATGCAATAAATGAGTGAAAAATAAAGAACTTAAGTCATATAATGGAACACAAGCACATACATTATAGATCACTCATTCCTCTCAACACTGATACTTTGAGTTTCTAAAGTTTGTGTAAAATTTTAGACCCTACAAACATAAACCAACATTACTTATATACTAGTCCTAATATAACCGCCTACAACGGTCGACTTAGCAAACTTAACCACATCTCCAAAGCCATGCAAACTAATCACTGCAAACTTTACACCTATTTACGAATAACTGTATGATCTTATCCAATTATAGCCTTCTTTGACTATATGTAATTATTTGTCACTTGGAAACCTCAAAATTTTGTCTAAGTCCAAACACATATATCTTTTGATCTTTATGATACCAGGAATCCGACCAAAATCTTTTCGTCTTTCGATGGGACGAATCATGAAAATGGCCAAGACTAACCATTTTGATTTGAAGATCGACTTATTTCTAATAATCGATTATAATCTCCAAACCCTGAAGCCCTTTGTCAAAAATCTGAGATAACAAATAGCCCCCAAAAATTCCATTTTTTTATTGGACCTTCGTCGAAACAGGAGAAAATGGAATTTTTAAAACTATTTTCAACACTATTCACAGCATTCTGCTGACGTCAGTGTCATCATTGCAACTTTACGCACGTTGTCGCCTCAGATAGATTTTTGCATAAAATCTCATCATTACTCCTATTTTCTAGGAGAACATGGGTCTGAAAATTTTGAAACCTCCACCAACTCTTCCACTTCCTGATCACGAACTGCCTCCAACTGCCACACACATGCCATTTGTTAGTCACCTTAAGGGTTGCTTCACCTATAAATACCCATTCTAAACATTTTTTTCATTATTCTTCCATTTATGTCTCAAAAACACACTTTGCGCTAAGAGAACTCTCCACTTCAATCTTTTCTCGACAATGGCGGCTTCTGCTTCAAGCTCCAAAACAAACACAATTAAGAACCCTTTGGGCTTCGTCATCCCGTCATCGGAAGAAGAAACGATTGGAAGCTTTATCTCGGAACCACCACAAGACAAAGATAAAATTTCTTTCGGGAAATTTCAGGTACTCATATCCTTTTCCATTTTTGATAAACTGTTAGCTTTCCTAGGTCTATACCATACACTAAAATCACGCCCTGAAAAAGGTGAAGGACTTTTTCAATGTTATTTCCCCACTATGCATTATGCGTTGGAACAACACATGTTAGATTTAAAGTTTTTAGACCCTTATGAACGTGTTTTCCGATCAGCCCCCACGCTCAATAGCAAAGAGTATGTTGTGTGGCTCAATAGAGTACAAAGCTAGCGAAATGAACAATGAGAAAACTTAGTAGTTTTTGACCTAATCCAACTTTCTAGGACTAGCCCAAGGTATAACCCATGTATGCTAATTGCATCGATCTTCTTCTGGAAAGGATCGACCAATACATTCCAACTTCCTTGTGGAATGATCACGCCAATTCTTTTCGACGTGGCAGCCATAACTAGACTCTCACCCTTAGGAGAAGTCTTCAATCCCACTCTAGAAACCAATCTAGAATTTAACTTCGACAATATTGGCTTTAAACAATATATTATCAATCACCATGACAAAGTCAACAAAGAAGTTTCTGACATAAAACATGTCACCTTTGTTACCATTTGGCTTTCTTCCTTCTGCTTTTGCTCAGGCTCTTTGCAAATAGCAAAGGGTTACATACCTTTAGCAATTCAGCTTCATGAGGATCAAAAAATATCCCTAGGTAAACTGCTACTGGCAAATCTATACTTGTCACTAGGTAATGGTTCCCACAAACTGAAACATCTTCCTGAGGTAAACAAGAAATACCTCATTTCTGGTCCTTTATGGTTATTACAACTTTGACTAAACGCTACCTTCAAACCAAGGCTGCGGGTTACCATATCACAAGAACTTATATTGGAAGCACAAGCTCGATATATCTAATATAGTAGGCTTACCTTAGTCACCCCCAGAAACAACGATAGTGATATCGTCTTTATGATATATATTAACATGTTTCTTGAAACAAAAGTGTTTGTTTCGACCATGGCCCCCTTTATGGATCAAACTGTTGGTCTGACTTGGTTTAGAAACAAGTTCTCTAATGTTACCGCTATTGTTGTTGCTACATCAACTGTTTTTTGGGAAAACTTCTTGACTCTAACACTCATATCCACCAGAATCGAACCAGGAAACCCCGGTTTAGGTTTCACCAGCTACCAGCCAAATCTAGCGGCAAAATAATTTGGTTTAAGCCAAATGATACTAACGTCTCTCTACACACAGAAAGATGATATTTTTTGGTCAGAGCGTAAACTCACTCCCCAAGAGTATCGAGACTGCTTAAAGTTCCAACGCAATCAACTTTCAAATTCCTTGAATTACCAACATTCAAATTCCAACACCTTTTCTTCTCAATAAAAGAATTTGAGGAATGGTGGTTGAAATATCTCCAAGGCACCTTTTCTGAATCAACTTTTCTTCAAAGGTTGGCAACTGCTCTTTCGACCTTGCATAATTTTAATTCATTTCCTTTTCAGGTACCACCAAAATCAAACGAAGATCCATAAAAAAATCTCGAGTCAAAAACCTTCAATCTCTAGCAAGACCCGATCACTATTGATTGGTCGACTCCTCCTGAGTTTAGTCTTGTTTATGTTCAACCAATAACCAAACCAACTGATGAGGATGTTGACAATCCTAAAGAAGATACTCCTGAACCCCAACCTGGTGCTAGTCCTCTAACTCCTCAACGAAATGATGACTTTGAAGATACCTTGGCCTCGATTCATGATAACATGGATCAAAATGAGAAAACTACTGAAGAAACACTCGAGTAGAGGGAAAAGGAAAAAACTAATGTTGAGATAAAAAGAGAAGATCCTGCTGTCGAACCCAATCCGACTGCAACAAAGCAAAAACAGCCTGAAGACATTAGGAATAAAAGTGATCTTATGATCCAGGGTACTTCCTCTAATACCTCCCTTAGTCGAAAAGATATCTTAGCCATCAAGAAAAAGAATCTGCCAGAGGCCCTGAGGCGACTTCACAAGCTTCATAAGTTGTCAACTAGCACCAGTTCCTTCAATAATTTTGCTGCCAATATATCTGTAGATGGTGTCAATCTCATGATCCAGCAACTCAAGGCTAATATTTTTGACATCAATCTCCATAAAGCCATTGAAGAGGATGTTAAGTTTGAAACATATATTCAAAATTTTCTACAAGAAATCAACAAGCAAAGGATTCCTGACTCGTTTGTTCAATATTTGTTTGACTTTGAGGCTTTTTTCAACCACATCTTTTGAGACATCCAACTCAAAACAACATATGATGCCCATATTCAACATAAGCAATGAGAGGTTGTTAGGAATGGGATTTAAGTGAGAAGTTCGAAAACCAAGTTGATGAACTCGAGGTAAAATTTCAGAAACAACAAGACCAAATGACCTTTTTTTTATAATCATATTTCGAATTATTATTCTCAAATCTATGAACTAAACAAAAAGATTGTTTACTTGGAAAAGCAAAAAATCGAGCTTAGAAAACCTGAATTAGTTTTCACCAGAGATAAGATTAACCAAGTAGCAGATGAAGGGGTTCAACATGCTAAAGTTGCGCTTCAATTAAAGGATGAGCACTCAATTTTCATTTTCGAAAGAGTGTCCCAAAGAATTCCAGTCTAGGTTTCCATCTTAGGCATGCTTTGAATTTTCTTTATTTTGTAATGTACTATAATGACTTAGCCATTTTGGCCATTTGTTTAAACACCCTTTCGACACTTATTTATTCATGTTATTCCGTGGAAATTCGAATTTCTTGTAGCATAGATTTATATCTTTTTAAATATTTACCATTTAACCCCAGGCTTCGACAGTCAGGTGTTAACTCTTCGATCTCATTGGCATTATTTGAGAACACCTGGATGATTCGAAATGGACCCCCAATTAGGGGACCATTTTCCTAAAGTTATATCTCTACGACCCATGGGAAAAATAACTTTCCAAACATAATCTTCATATGAAAATGTTTTAACTTTGACCTTCTTATGATAGGTTTTGGCTACTTGCTCTTTCTGCCTTATCAAGGCATCTAATGCAGATAATCTTTTCTCATATAAATCGACTAATTCATCTAACTTTTTATGCTAAATCTTTGGCTTTTTTCCCTCATTCTTTTTTATTAGGCCAATTATGATTTTCTTTGCCGCTTCGACTTGGCCACTTTCTTGGGCATAATAAGGCGTAGAGGTTAATAATTTAATCTCTACCTCAGAAGCATACTCTCGCATCTTTCGACCAGTAACCATTGATCCTTGATCTGTCATAATGATCTCAAGGATCTCGAGTCTATAGATGATATGCCTTTGGATAAATTTTAGATCTGCCTCCTGGTATACATTAATTAGGGGTAAAGTAATCAATACCAACTAAGATATACTTCTAATTTTAGACAATGTCGGTCGAATCTCACCAACCAAATCCAAAGCCCATCCTATAAATGACAAAGGTTTCACAACAACATGCAATTGGCCAGCAGGAACATGTTAAATACTTGACTGTATTTGACATTCTTGGCATCCTTTGGAGAATTTGATACAATACTTTAACATTATAGGACAATAAATACCTTGTTAAAATAATATTCATTTCATCTTATGTCCAGCTTGATGGGCACCATAAGCCCCACTATGTACATTTAACAAGGCTAAATATGCTTCGTCTTTGCTAACACACTTAAGCATTACTCCTTCAGGTGTCTTTTTTAATAATTCATTCCCTATGATAACATAACTTAGAAATGATATTTGATCTTTTGATCTGTCAACCCTGTTGAGTTTTCTAGATAGTCTACTATTGGTTTTCACCAATAAGTATCTGTCAAATTATCAATGGAAAAAATCTCAAAATTTTAAGGATCTGCATACCCTAATTTTTTCATTGCCAAATCTGAAAGGGATAGCCTTGTCTCTATTACTCTTCCTCGAACTTCGATTATATCTTCAAAATTCCCTTTTGATACTTTGTATCCTGAAGCGATTTGAGCCAGATCATTCGCCTTTTGATTTTCAATTCAAGGAACATGTTGAATGTCCACAAAATCGAATTGTTTCAAGAGTCGATTTACTATGACAAAGTACATTATCAAATTCTCTTTAACAAATTTGTACTCCTTAGTTATTTGTTTAATAACTAATCTAGAGTCTCCTCTTATTTAAACTCTTTTTGCCCCCAGATCTAACAAGATCTCAAAGGCAACTATCAAAGCTTCATATTCGGCCTCATTATTCGAGCACAGGCCGTCGATCTTGTATTTAAACTTTATCAGAATCCTTTTGGGAGAAATTATCAAAACTCCAATGCCAATCCCATTTTTATGGCTAGAACCGTCGAATTATAACTTCCAAGGTTTGGGTTCCATATAATTTTGGGATGTTTCAACCATTGCATGATCTACTATGAATTCGGCAATGACTTGCCCCCTTCATTGCCTTTAGAGGCACATATGTTAGAGAATACTCAGTTAGGTCAAGCGCCCATTTTACAATTTGACTATGCAGAATTGGCTTAGGTAACATATGCTTAATAGTATTAAAATGAAAAGAAACATAAACATCGACAGGTTTTATATAAAGCTTAAGTTTCATACAAGAGAAGTAAAAATAAAGGCACAACTTTTCTATTAAGCTATACCTAGTTTATGCATCATTCAAGACTCGAGTGATATAATAAATGGGTCTTTCGATACTACTATCATCCTCTTACACCAACATACTCCCTATTGTCTAGTCTGAAGTAGAAATATATAATCTCATACACTTATTTCTAGTAGAAGGAGCCAGTACTGGAGGATGCATCAAGTATTTCTTTATTTCATCACAAGCATTTTGATGCTCCCATTGCCACTAAAAGCCTTCTTTCTTAAAATGAAGCAATGGTGAGAACCCTTGAGTCTTTTCACTAAGGTTTGATATAAATCTTCTTAGAAAATTTATCTTCCCCAACTAGGATTAACAATTGAAGGGGTTGCCTCAATATTTTTAATTACCCTATGCATACACATGGATGAACTAATTTCAAGAATGTCAGCCAAGGTCCATCCAATTCCCTTTTTATATTCCTGCAATGATTTATCTTCTTACTCAAATTTAACTTTTGTTGAATAATTTAAATCTCTACGAAGTGATTGAGGCTCTAAAGAAGGTGGTTGTCTAATGGATGAGACAATTGGGGCAGCAGGGATTTCAAAGGCTTCACCTGCATAAACACTTCATCGACAATTTTATCTATAGAAATAATGTCAACATGCAGGGCAGCCTCAATCTCAGCATAAATTAAACATATATGAGTATCGGTACAAACATCACAATTATAAGCTTCATTAAAATCAGACAAAGAAGCAAAATCAGCAAAGAGTGAATTACGTGTAGGAAATTCTCTTAATGTTATATTTTGATCAGCCATGATTTGATTATCAAATTCAAAATCAAATAAAATTACTATTAGTAATGAGAATCAAATCAACAATCACATCAAAACCAAAATCAAATCAACACAGAATCATATAAAATCACTACAAATTTAAAAAGAAAGGAAAATAGGAAAAGCGGTTTAAATAAAATCTAAAAAAATCTAAAAATATGACTAAAAATCAATTAAAATAAAATAAAGTTCCTACAAATTTTTTCGGATTTTTTTGAAAAAATGAAAACAGAAAAAAAATCATAAAAATAGAAAAAAAATTGTGATTTTGAGGGTCAAAATCTTCTAAAGGAGTACTGTTCGTCGATTTTTTTCTGAATTCTTGAAAAAAATTCGGAGCAAATTAAAACAGTAGCTTCCAAACTTACCCGATAGGTTGAAATACTTACCACTGTACGACAACCGGTACTGCAACCCTGAAAACCAATAAACACAACAAAAAACAATAAAAATGATAGCAATAATACTATACCTATGACTCTAATATCGGTTAATAACAACAAGAATCCCCAGCAACGACGCCAATTTGATCAGCTGTCGCGCACAGATTAAAAACGAGTAATTTTTAAAACTGTAGATAGCGACAATGGCACGAGTCGTATTGCAAGGAGTCTTGGATTATTATTAACCAAGTGAATCAATTATGGGGGGTTTGTTTTGTTTATGAAGCAGAGAAAATAAGTGATTATCAAATAGGCTAAAATGGCTAATCTACTGATTTCAGTTCCAACTTATCATTGATTATTATAAATTCAATCTCCTAATTTATTCCTATTCGACTAAAACAATCACTGACAAGCGCAACAAATTTTATGTGATGTAAGTTCCTATTATCCGAATTAAGCAAACGGATTTAAGCCGTCACGGATTAAGCAAACGCGAATTAATCAAACACGATAACGATTTAAGCAAACACAAACGTGATTATAGTTAAGGATCATACAACAATCTAATTAAATCAATATACTCTATAAAAATTGAATTAAGCAAACAATAATCACATAATATAATTGAACGGGATAGAAACCCGATTAAAATTATTATAACTTCAAAATATGATGGAACCCGTAATCAGCAGATTTCGCCTTATAATTAGTTCTCCATTACAAACGTACAAAGTTAAGTTTATCATGAAAAGAAAGTAACTCCAAACACTTTACCGGCTGCCTAGGTATTAGAGAGAACGACCAATTTGGTTTACAACCCAATTGGGTCAAATACATAACCCAGACCTGTAGCGGTGAATTTGGTGAGACTAGAGTCATGGGAAGACTTAGCTCATTTTAAACAGAGTCGCCACCGCGCTTTATTATTTCCAAAAAGGAATGGGTGAAAGAGCGAATAAAACCCACAGAAGTTTTTAAAATCAAAACTAATAAACTTATCAGAGTTCTGGCTACGGAGGGTTTGATATACAAGGGGAAGGTTTTAAGCACCCCTCATATCCATGGTACTCCATGGGAACCTCTTTGTTTTTATGTTATTGTCTTTTGTTTATAAATAACCTTTTTTGTGAAAATCTATGTGAAAAACTTGTTTGAAATAGAGAGTGGGGATGGGAAGAGAAGTTTTTGAAAGTGAGCTCGATAAGATATCGCATCTTAGGCCTACATACCCCTTAAGTGCAATAGGGAAGTCAGAGCTTCTGTAGTTCCTCTTTTAAAAAAGGAAAAAAAGGGCCAAAGTGGTCAAAATCTTTTTGGGTGTGAGCTTTAAAATACTCACAAATTTTTAAAAGAGGGTTAAGCTTTAAAATACTTAACAAGTTTAAAAAAATATTAGGTTTTAAAATACCTAATAAGTTTAAAATGTTAAGCTTTAAAATACTTAACAATTTTGGAAAAGGAATTAGGATTTAAAATACCTAATAAGTTTAAAAGGGTTAAGCTTTAAAATACTTAACAATTTTAAAACAAATCAAAGAAGGACCAAACTTTAAAATACAAGGTCAATGGGTTAAGAGAAGTTTCACCGGGAATAATTCATCTCTTAACACCAAAGTTTAAAAACAAGATCAATGGATCAAGAATAGTTTCAGCAGGAATAATTCTATTCTTAATACCAAGGTTTCAAAACAAAAGGGTTTGGTTAAGCTTTAACAATACTAAACCATAAACAAGTGAAAATCTTTAAAATACTTTGCACAAACATAAAAGAGATTGGAAAATAATTTAAGTACCATGACAATTTAGTCAATATCATTCCCATCCTTTGGATAAAACATCAAGCTTAAACAATTAACAATAAATACCTCATGTATGTACAAGAACAAACAAGTGAGTGTTAACAAGCAAGAGATGAATGTATCTAAACCCTTGAATTCAAATCATGTATGAATGATGAATGATTAATGTGATGATTAAACATGGGGTTAGATAAACAAAATAAATAAGTGATGGTATTCAAATAACAATTAAGTACAAAGCATGGATTAAAATCAACAAGTATGTACAAGTACAAATAAAAATGGATAAACTAAGATTAACATGTTGCAAATTTTTTTGTTAGGGTTTTAAACTTAAGGTTTTTAAATTAGGGTTTTGATTTAAGGTTTCTAAAGAAATACCTATACCTAATTAATTTTAATTGTTAAATATCAATTTCTTTAAGAGAAATGGTCTAAGGATACATGAGAAATTCAATGACATTCTAACCTAACCCTAAACAATTATTTACAAAAATATACTAAGTCACTTTAGAAAAATATTCAAAAGGAAATATATTTTTGTTGATTTTTCATATATTAAAAGACTTGTTTTTTGATTAATTTTAAAATGATGATAAAATAAATATTTTTGTGATTTTTTTAACATGGTATGAAAATACTCAAAGTAAATAAAACACACAAAAAAGAAAGGATTAAAAAGACCTATTTTTCTATTTTTTATGATTTTTCAAAGTTATAAAAATGGGAAATAAACAAGTGATAAAAAAATTAGAAATGGTCCTCACAAGGCTTGAACTCAGGACCTTAAAGCCAATAGCTCAAAAGCTTACCACTGGGCCAGTGCGCTATGGGTGATATGAGAGTGCATTCAGTTAGTTTTATTTATAAACAAGTGAGTTTGAAAACTAAAAAAATGGGAAAAATGTCTGGGGCGAGGGGGATTCGAACCCCAGACCTCGGGGGTCATAGGCGCTTTAAGAGGCAAGAGGAGAACCAATTGAGCTATAACGATGTAGTCGTTTAACACTCGCTTCTAATTTGTTTTATTTTAAACTTTTTTTTTAAAAATGAAGAATGGCGCGAAGGCCATCTTCATCTTCTTCGTGGAGATAACAAGAACAACAACCATGGCTGATTTTCCAACTCCTTCATTTCTCATCCGTTTACAAAAATGTAAACATGGAAATTCATTGAAATTTCATCAGGAATTCAACCATGTAGTCATCATTCATTAATTCATTCTGAAACTTAAGAATTTCACTCAAAACCGTATGAGCCCTAAAATTGAAATTTAAAATTAAACTCTTAATATGAACAATCAATGATCAAAACCTTAGGGCTATTAGTTAACATGTAAAAACGAGCATTTTGGTAACAAGAAGCACATAAATTGAGCTCTTTTTGAGGGAGCTCGAATTTGAGTTACTTACCTCTGAAAATGGAGGTCTGGAGAGTGATTGAGAGGACCTGGGAATGCCTCAAGTATTCAGAAAGCTTCAACAAACCACCCGGAAGCTATTGCAATGCTTAGATTTGCTTGAAAGTTCCTGCAACTCAAAATTCAATTTCACCTTAAACCTGAAAAAGTTATGGTTAGGGTGCTATGAAAATGGTGTTACAGATCAGATGCAGATGTTTGGATAGCTTCTATATGATGTTTAAAAGCTATCTAAACCATAAAGCCTCAAAACGCACGAGTGGAATTGGTTTTTTTTGCAAGTTTGAGTTCAAAGGTTCTTTAATGGAGTTTTGAAATGGTGATTTCTGGTTCAAGGCCTTTGGTAGGTGTTTGGGTGCTATAGACAGTTTCTATATGTGATATAGAAGCTATGTGAAAGGTTATTTGAGTGGCTAAGTGTTTGGTTTAAGTTTTGGCTTGTAATGAGCTTAAAGAAAGCTTTAATGAAGGTTAAAAAGTGATTTTTGGTTTGGAAGTATTTGGAAGGATAAGGAAGGTATAGACACCTTCTAAATGATGTTTAGAAGTTGTCTAAACTATTAGTTGACACCCAGATCTCTTAGAACAAGAATTCACTATAAAAGTGAAAAGATGGAAAAATGGAGAATTTCAAGTGAAGGTGGACTTGGAGAATTCTGGTGTAATTGATGCAATGAGCAATGCCCTCTATTTATAGGCAAGAATTAGGGTATTTGGGAGGAAAAATTTCAGAATTTTGAAGCTCCCATGTGACTTTGTACCATGTTGCTTCTTTGTGAAGAAATGAGAAAGTTATGGTTTCAATGGTGAGGTACAAGCTTTAAGCATGCTTGCAAGGACTTTGATATGATCTTAGAGGCTTGATTGTGAGATTCAAATTGCTTTTGGTGCAGAAGATACATTGTAGTGGCTCAAGGAGAGTGGACTTTGTGCATAAAGCCTCTTTATCAAAATGGAAGTGTGATCTTTATGCCATTAATGGAATGATCAATTGGATAATGGCTTAAACACTTGGATTATAGCTCAAAAGCAAGTGTAATCTTCTGATTATGGTGCTTTGAACAAGTTATATGGGCTGCAAGAAAGGAATCTTTCAAATTTGAACAAGTTTGGTTCATAACTTCTTCACTTTCTTCATGTTCTTCTTCATTTTCAAGTGTTCATGGTGGCATATTGACAAAATCATATCTCATGAATGGAGCCATGGATTTTCATGCTACTTAACTCTTTTAAAAGCCCTTGCTACATAATTCAAATGAGTAGTTGAAAGTTTCCTCAAACTCTTTTTGGATCATTGAGAAAAATGGCCATAAAGTTAAGAAGAAATCCAAGTAAAACACTTGAAAAAAATTCTAAGTCTTTGAAAATTATCTTCTTAATTCCATATCTCTCAAAATAATCACTTTTTGAAAAAAGTTCCAATGTGATAAGTTGTTTGTTTTTCCAAGATCTACAACTTTCATGTTGGGAGATTTTTGAGTGTGTAAGCGAAATTTTAAGATCCATGAATTAAGTCAAAATACACTTAAAAACCCTAGTTTGACTTTTTGTTGACTTTTTGATTCTTGATGAATTCTCTGAATGTTCTTTGATCAAATGTCTTCAATATCCATATGATGATGATTTGGATCCTTAAAAGTCCATGGTTGACTATTTTTATCAAAAGTCAAAGGTTGACTTGCACAGTTGACTTTTTCTAGATGAACTACAGTTTTGTGATTTTCAAATGAATCAATATCTCCTCTTCAAATGAATGATATGAATGGAATATAATGTTGATTTGGATGCCCTTGAATCATATTTTGAGTCTTGGAACCATCTCCTGATTAAAAGTCAACCCTCCATCGAAATTAGGTCAAAAACCCTAATTGGAGCTTCTGATGAACATGAAGGTGATTGATCTTGCATCGACCTATCCTTGGGTTTTGATTTTGATTGAAGAACCCTTTGAATCATAGAAGAATGTTGAATTTCTTTGTGGGACTCAAAACCCTAATTTGCTCAATTTCTTCTTGTCAGTCTCCTATCTTAGGACACAAGCAACAAACAACAATTTTTTTGTATTTTTGGTTAGCAAATGATAAATGCATGATGATTATGATGACAATGATGATCCTAATGTTTAAGCTATGGTGGGATCTCAGTGGTCAAAAATTGGGGTGCAACAAGACCCATAACAAATAACCAAAAACAAAAATATATTTAATGCTGAAACTTCAACGAAATTCTGGAAATGATGCAATCCTAATCTGCCTTTGACTCCAACATTAAAGTTGTAACTCTTTCTCTTAGCTTTCCAGCAATTATAAGAACGTGTCGATCCGATTCTCGTAGGTCCAATTATGAATATTTTAGTGCAAACTGCTAATGGTGAAAAAAAGTGCAAAAATCAAATAAGTGCAAAAATAAACTGATTTACAAAAACACATTTAAATAGAAAAATAATCAAGGTAAAGTAATGAAAATGCATAAGTATAAACATTGAGAAATGTGCTTCAAAATGCACTAATGATATATATAGTTTGCACTAACTCTATCAACTAACTCTATCAAGTAAATATTAATGGGTAGGGGTAGATGTTGTTGTGTCATGGGCTTAAATCTCAAAAGTATATTTTAATATTTCTATTAATTAATCTTTAAATAAATATTTAAATACATATAATTAAAATTATTAGTGAATTAATTTACTCTAAAAAATATTATATATTAAAACATATATTAAAAATCATAAACTTGTTAATTTGTTATTTAAAAAATATTAATTAATAAATTATCTTTAAAAAAATTATTATATATTAAAACATATATTAAAAATTATTAAAATTGTTAATTTTTTATTTTAAAAAATATTAATCAATAAACTATCCCAATCAACATTAATTTTTTATTTAAAAAATATTAATTAATAAATTATTCCAGTCAATATTGACACGTCATTAAAAGTAATTTTTTATTTTAATCATCACTGCCAACTATGCAAAATTGGAGGGGGGTCTAACAAAATTTCAAGTGAGGTAAAGTTTATGGATCAAAAATTGATTTTTAAAATATATGAACGAAAAATTAAAAAACATAAAAGTATGGGGACCAAAAGTGTATTTAAGCTAAAAATTAAATAAGACAAATATCTATATTACTTTTTTTATAAAAGAATAATAAATGGTGAGATCTATAATAAATGATATTAAGTGAAATGTGTTAGATACATAAATAATGTATAAATTAAATGATACTGTCAACTAATTGGATGGCGCGCGCGCGAGAGAGAGAGAGAGAGAGAGAGAGAGAGAGAGAGAGAGAGAGAGATAGAGAGAGAGAGAGAGAGAGAGAGAGAGAGAGAGAGAGGAGAGAGAGAGAGAGAGAGAGAGAGAGAGAGAGAGAGAGAGGAGAGAGAGAGAGAGAGGAGAGAGAGAGAGAGAGAGAGAGAGAGAATACGAGACTGCGAGATAGACCCCAATGAGATCGAGAAGATGGAGAGGGTATCAGATGGGAACAAGACAAGATTGAATAACAACAATCAAGCCACAGCAATAACAGAAGGAACAACCTTATGTTTATGTCAACAATATACCGAAGGATATTACAGAGAGAGAGTTGGCGCGAGTTTTCGAACGTTGGGGGAAAGTGGTGGACGTCTACAGCGAGAAAAAGAAATAAACTAGGAAAGATCTTCGGGTTTGTTAGATACGCAGATATCAAAGACGAGAAATGGCTAGTAGATCAATTCAAGAATGTTTGGTTCGGTTCTTACAAGGCGTGGGTGAACATTTCAAGATTCCGAAGACAATATGGTAGAACTTACTTCCGGAGTCACACCAACACAGAGAAACTACGTACAACAAGAAAGGAGAGGATGAACATAGACAACCAGAAACCAAGGAACATAGAAACATGGAAGAGTATCAGAAAGGTAGGAAAGTCATATGCAGACGCAATCAGGAACAAAGAACAACATGCGGAATGTCAAGAGAAGATGCATGACACTCACACAGGCTGGAGGGATCACCAAAACGGAGTTGCTTTTAAAGAGGGTTCAGGAATAGTCATTACAATTAAAGAAGAAGAGATGGCTTGGGTCAAAGCAGGCTTTAGCGGATTCGTCAGGAAGGCGGAAGAGGTAAACTTAATACAACAAAGACTGGAGAAAGAAGGCATCATGACAGTGAAGGTAATTCCTATGGGAGGTGAAAGAGTTTTCTTAAAAGTAGAAGAGAATGAAGACTTCAACAGTTTAGTTAGAGAGTCCTCGATTATTTTCATTCGAGAGTTAAGTGTGATCAGAAAATGGGAACCAAGAGACGTCAGAGGCTCGAGATATGTGTGGATGCGAGTTTTGGGAATTCTTATACATGCTTGGTGCAACAAAATGTTTTCCTTAATAACAATTTCCTTTGGCAGGCTTATAAAAGAAGATCAAGAAACACAAGACAGAGAGAGATTGGACTTAGCCAGATTGTTCGTTCGGACGCCTAACATGGAATTTATCAACAAGATGATCAATGTCCAAATAAACAAAGAGAATTTTGTCATAAGACTCACAGAAGAATTGTGCAATTGTGATCCTGATGATTGCATATTGGATTTCAACGACTTTTCCACTGGTATGGAAAATGATGATGATGATGACAGCTCTGTTAACTCAGAAGATACATGTATCCCTCCTTCCATGGCGTCTTTGGAAGACGAAGAGACCATGAAGAAATTGGAAGATAATTACGAGCAATTAATTAAGGCGGCGGCTGCAGCTCAAGCTTTAAATGTGGAATCGCAGGCGGCTGGCAATAGATGGAATGAGAATAACGAGGAAATTACCTTTCGAGAACCTGCACCAATATTTAATACCACGACTTACAAATCAAATGCATGCAGTGATGGTAACTATTCAGAGTCAATGGGGGGGATTAATCTGCCATGTGGGAATACATAAGTAAATGAAATAGAGAACTTATCGGTAGACCCAAGGGCAGGAGAAAATATTGGGCTTCCACTAGATACAAGCCCAAATGAAAATAATGATCTGATACAAGAAGTAAGAGGATATCAAGCCCAGACTGAAGATAAAGTGAATGCTCTAGATTCAGTC
The DNA here is from genome assembly GCF_029867415.1 of Vicia villosa. Classification (NCBI taxonomy): domain Eukaryota; kingdom Viridiplantae; phylum Streptophyta; class Magnoliopsida; order Fabales; family Fabaceae; genus Vicia; species Vicia villosa. The sequence continues at coordinate 203,006,940 of NC_081180.1, read as the reverse complement.
CACTCGCCTGAATTAAGTCCGGATGCTAACAAAAGTGATGGCATCATTGATGTCGAGAAGGTTCATAAGGGTAACAATATCGTAGAAAAGGGCAAAAAAACCTCTTTCAAGGCATGGAGGATTGAGAGTATCAAACACAATAGATGCTGCATTTCAGACTCCAAGGGATCGAAGAAAGAAGAGGATAGAAATTTTGAGGAAGAAGAGACTATTGAGAAAAGGGAAAAGGGAGTCTTTTTTTATGAAGTCAATTTTTTTTATGAAGTTAATCAGCTATAACATAAGGGGTTTGGGTGGTCTGGTTAAGAAAAAATAAATACAGTTCTTAATTCAAAATCAAAGGCCTGATGTTATTTGTATTCAAGAAACAAAACTGGAATCAATTGAGAGAAGTCAGTGTTCATGGATGTGGGGAAATTCAGAATGTAATTTTGCTTTCAAGCCATCAGAAGGCATATCAGGCGGTCTTTTAACAATATGAAACAGCAGCATCATATCAGCTCAGAGAATCACCACCAGGGACCATGTGCTAAGGCTAGAAGGGGAGTGGGGGGATGAAAAGAAAAAAAATCAACAAAGTAAATGTGTATGCTCCGTGCGAGTCTAGAAGAAAACACATTCTTTGGGTCGACTTAAAAGCTATGATCCAGGCAAAGAAAGAAGAACGATGGTGTATATTGGGAGATTTCAACGCTATAAGGGAAGTTTCAAAAAGAAGGGGTTCTAGTATTGTTGTACGCAGGGACGAGATTGAAGAGTTTGATGACTTCATCAGCGAATCTAAGTTGATCGATCTACCGTTGCACGGCAGAAAGTTCACTTGGTCCAGAATTGGAGATTCCGCTAAGAGCGGGATCGACAAGTAAACAAAGGTGCCTTGAAAAAGGCCTATCCAATCACTGTCCTATCATGCTTAGCGAAATCCAAAAAAATTGGGGCGTGAAAACCATTTCGGATGCTCAGTTGCTGGAAGGACACAAAAGGTTACTATAATTTTGTTAGAGAACATTGGAGAAACATGAAGATAGAAGGCTGGGGCATGTTTGTATTAAAATAAAAATTGACGCTGATTAAGGAGAAGCTCATACCTTGGCATAAAGATCACACGCAAAACCTTGGGGAAAAAATCAAAGAAGCAAAAGCCGAATTTAACAGACTTAAACTTAAAGAAGAATCAACAGGCCTAACAGAGGAGGAGTCACAATCTAAGAGATAAAGATGGGATCAAATATTCAAATTGTCAACTCTCAACAGCAGCATTCAATGGCAAAAATCAAGAGTCAGATGGCTTAAGGAAGGAGATACAAACTCTAAGTACTTTCATGGTTGCATCAATAAGAGAAGAAGAGAGAACGAAATCTTAAGCTTGGAATGGAATGGTAGAATACTGAGTGAGGTGGCTGAAATAAAAAACGCAATTTTCGACCACTTCCAAAATCAATTCTTAGCTAGAGGCATCAGACCATTGCCAATCAACATGAATTTCAAGAGGGTTAATGATAATGAAATGAGGAGTAGGTAAAAGTTTTCACAGAAGAGGAAGTTAAAAGAGCGGTTTGGGAGTGCGATAGCTCGAAAAGTCCAGGGCCAGATGGAGTGAACCTTGGTTTTATTAAAGAGTTTTGGGAAGACTTCATGCGTGTAATGACAGAGTTTCACACCAATGGCAGGATTGTGAAAGGGGCAAATAGCTCGTTCATAGTGTTAATACCAAAAAAAGGAACCCAGTAAAGGTGTCAGATTTTAGGCCTATTTCCCTAATCGGTTGCATTTACAAAGTCATCTCCAAAGTACTAGCGAATAGGCTGAAAAAGGTGATCCGCTCAGTGGTGTCTGAAACACAGTTAGCGTTCATTTCAGGAAGACAAATCCTAGACGGAATTCTCATTGCCAACGAAATTGTGGACGAGGCAAAAAGAAAGAAAAAATAATTGTTATCGTTCAAGGTTGACTTTGAAAAAGAATTTGATTCGGTTATTTGGAATTTCCTAACATTCGTTATGCAAAAGATGGGGTTTCACGAGAAATGGAGAAGATGGATCATAGAATGCTTATCTACAAACTCAACATCAGTGCTGGTGAACGGGAGTCCCACAAAGGAATTTTCGATGAGTCGTGGTCTTAGACAAGGAGATCCCTTATCTCCGTTCCTTTTCTTGCTGGCAGCAGAAGGATTTAACCTTCTAATGAAAAAAGCAGTGGAATCTGGGGATTTTTCTGGATTTAGATTTGATGCCGATGACACCTTAATCATAGGCAGAAAAGGATGGGGAAACATACGGATTATAAAGGCAATTCTACTGCTGTTTGAGCTAATGTCGGGTCTCAAAGTGAATTTCCATAAAAGTTCGCTGATCGGTATTAACATTCCGCATAATTGGTTAGAGAAGGCATCCAACATCTTAAAATGCAAGGTAGGATCGACACCATTCAAATATCTTGGCTTACCGATTAGGGCAAACCCAAGAAGAATAGCGACGTGGCATCCCGTAGTTGATACAGTGAGATCTAGGTTGTCGAGATGGAAGCATAACCAACTGTCTATTGGAGGTCGGGTAGTTATTATCAAATCAATCTTGTCAACTATCCCGGTCTATTATCTCTCCTTCTTTAAGACTCCGACAGGTATAATCTCAAAACTCGAATCAATGTTTAAACAATTCTTGTAGGGTGGGAGAGAGGATGAGAGGAAAATAAACTGGGTCAAATGGGATACGGTATGTAGACCATTAGAAGAGGTGGGCTTGGGCATAAAAAAATTGAGAGGATTCAATGATGCTCTCTTGGGTAAATGGGTTAGGAAACTTAGATTGGAAAAAGAAGGTCTTTGGTTTAAAGCATTAGCTAATAGATATGGAGATTTTGATGGGCCCATCATAAGTGGAGGGAGAGATAGCTCTCTTTGGTGGTCTGATTTAAGTCATTTAGAACTAGGGGAAAGCGTATTAGCGAATGAATATTCAGTCAAAGAAACATATAAGAAAATTACAGAGGATAGATCTCGCTTGATCAACCCTTGTGGTTGAAGATTTGGAATAAGAGTATTCTGTTAAAAATCTCCTGTCTTGTCTGGAGGCTTTTTCAGAATAAAATTGCTACTAAAGACAATTTGTATAACAAAGGTGTCATTAACCAAGAATCTTTACTGTGTTGTAGCGGTTGCGGGATTGAGGAATCGGTCTCCCACCTATTCTTTGAATGTCCTATTTTTGCAGGTATTTGGTATCACATCACAAATTGGTTGGGAATCTCAACGACATTCCACAGAGAATGACTAGACCACTTTCACCAATTTGAAGGTTTGATCGATAGCGGTAGACATTTTTCTGAGAAAGTTAGGGTGATTTGGTTCGCTTGCATATGGTGCATATGGAGATCAAGAAATGAGAAGCTGTTCAAAAATAAGGAAATCAATATGCACAACATGGTTGAATTCGTGATTCGTTGGTCTTGGAATTGACTGAAACTAAAATCAAGTAGCATCGACTACAATGTAACTTTGTGGTATTTGAATTCGAGAGCTGCTCTTGGAGGTGTGAATTATTTTTGAAACTCGGTCAGCAGGAGCATTTTTCCGTTTGTGGTTCAGCAGTTTGGAGATCCATTTTTTATTCTCATTTTATGCAGGATGTTTCGTCTGCCGAATAGTTTGTCTCATGCAGTCAGAATCGAAAAATGCATCAGTGGGAGAACGGTATCAAATATTCTGGACGTTTATGGTGTTGTTTCTGGTGTGGAGCACACAGTCATTATTTGTAGCTTCTGTTAATATCGCTGATGCAGACTGTAGTTGTTGTTAGGAGCATCATTGTTGATGCATGCTGTAATTAGTTCCTTGTGCATTGTGTAGCTTGGTTATATCTTAGCTTACTGCAACATGAAAACTATGTATTTTTCTGGTTTGGCATTTCTTATGCTGACCAGCTTCTTTTTAATTTTAATCATGGCCTTTTCCAAAAAAAAAAAATAGATCATATTAAAATTGTATGATAGAATGAATTAGTCATAATTATTTTATGATCTAAAAATTAAAATTATCTCACGAATCTTTATTTTGTTAATTAATCATGATTTGTATAATCATAAATATATTTTTAATTAAATGAATTTAAATATAAGTAATATAACATAATATAAAATTGAAAGGATAGGAAATTTATATATTAAATAGAATGTATTATTATAATATAATAAAATGATAAGATTATAAAGTATAGTATCACAAATAGTAAAATCTAGAATAAATAATATAAAATGAGATATATGATCATAAGATTCTTAAATATATAAGTAAAAAGATAATAGGAAGAAAATATAAATAATGTACGAATTAAATTATATTAAAATTATAGGCTAATACGAACAATTCATAATTATTTTATGACCACCAAAACAAATTATTATATGATTATGTAGTTTTATTTTTTTACTAATTGTATGAGTTGTATAATATTAAATACTTTATCAATTAGATAAATTAAATGGACTTCATATAATGATAGAACAAGACATAATATAAGAAGAGGGGGAAAGGAATCAATAAAAAAAGTGAATTAAATAATGAGTGATAAAATATTTGTTTCTACTAATTAGTTTTAAAATAATAATTAAATGTGTTTTAAAAATATATATACGAAAAATATATTTAGGAAGGAGGGGAGCAAACCAAACCCTCACTAAAAAAGTGTAACTTTAAAGTTAGGCCAACCTAATTTGTTGAACAAAATGCTAGACAATAACTTTTTCGGAATAGTAATGAAGGTCTGGTAACCATGTACTAGAGGATCTTCATTCGCCAACAAGTCAACACACGAATTGGTCTCTCTATACACATGAGTAATAAAAAATGTATCTGTCTAGTATAAGCATGACAATTATGCCATTTGTTCCTAAGAGATGAAGGGATATATGCTTGATTGTTGAAAGCCTTGACGACAAGAGTAGAATCCGTTTCTAGCCACAAATGATGCCAATGGTGTTGTTGAGCCACTTCAATAGCTCTTAAAGCTCCAAATATTTCAACAAAGAAAGCATTTTAAGGCTTGAATTTTTTAGAAAATCCAATTATAAAATCACCTGAACTAGTGTGAAAGATGCCTCCACTAGCTGAAGTGATATTGTTAGAAGCTCCATTAGAGTTGACTTTCACCCAATTGTCAAGAGGTGGCCCCCAAAAAATTTCTTTGTTCAAAAGGGGACGAGGAGGGTGGACTGTGTTAGAACAAGATTTGTTCTGATGAATATTCTTAGTTTTGATAATAACAATGTGGTACTCTAATCCTATGCATTTTCCATTTCAGGAAATATATAAAGAGTATGCACAATTCAGCGCAAGAAGCACTGACTCAGAAGGTTCAAGTATGCAACATCAGAACATGCTCTCGCAAGACATCAGAAGATGGTCAAGAAGAATCAGAATATTGTCTATGAAGCATCAGAAGAACTTGAGTTCAGAAGCAGAAGCACTGAAGTTCTTATGGTATCACGCTAGAAGCACTACAAAGTCAGAAGACAAGAAGATGCTCTGCACCAAGCTGAATGACTTTGATATTCAAATGTTGTATCTAAAAAGATCAAATCAGAAGCAAGTACAAGATGACAGGCTACGCTGACTGACAAAAGAAACGATAGAGGCTATTAAAGGCAAAGTCAATTAAAGCAGGAAAAGTAAGGCTCGAGGTAGTTGACAAAAGAGTGAAATATTAAATGCAAAGCTGTACGGATCACGCAACGCATTAAATGCTCCCAACGATATCTTCTCATAACGCCTATAAATAGAAGTTCTGATGAGAAGCTGAATACACACCTCTTGCGCAAAATACAGAAACGTTGTCAAATTCAAAAGCTCTCAAACTTCATCTTCAACCTCACTACTCTTGTAATATCTTAGTGAGATTTAAGCTTAGAACTTAAGAGAAATATCACAGTTGTGATTATAGCTTATTAAGAAGCATTTCAATACTCTTATAAAAATTTATTTTACATTGATTTGTAAAAGGTTCCTAGAGTGATCAAGTTGTGATCACTAGACTCTAGAAGACTTGAAAGTTTCTAAGTAGTGTATTTCCTAGAGTGATCAAGGTGTGATCAGAATACTCTAGAAGACTTAGAGGGTATCTAAGTGGAAAACCATTGTAATCAAGGTTGATTAGTGGATTAAATCCTCAGGAGAGGTAAATCACTCTAAGGGGGTGGATTGGAGTAGTTTCGTTAACAATGAACCAGGATAAAAATCATTGTGCAATTGTTTTTATCTTAAGAGTTTTTTAAGTCACACTTATTCAAACCCCCCCTTTCTAAGTGTTTTTCTATCCTTCAATTGGTATTAGAGCACCGGTTCTAGGTGCAAGCACTTAACCGTGTTAGAAAAAGATTCAGGGTGAGAAAAACACTAAGTCATTATGGGTGATGCTATTCCTCCTCCTACTACATCTACTTCAAATGATCAACACAACAATGGAAATGGAAATGGATATTCTAGACCACCAGTATTTGATGGTGAAAACTTTGAATACTGGAAAGATAGATTGGAAAGTTACTTTCTTGGTCTAGATGGTGATTGATGTGACTTGCTTGTGGATGGTTACAAACATCCAGTAAAGGCTAGTGGAGCAAAGATGTCAAGACAAGAAATGAGTGATGATCTAAAGAAACAATTCAAAAATCATCATAAGTCAAGGACTATTCTACTGAATGCTATTTCTCATTCTGAATATGAGAAGATATCAAACGGGGAAACTGCCCATGACATCTTTGAATCATTAAAGATGACTCACGAAGGAAATGCCCAAGTCAAGGAGACTAAAGCTCTTGCATTATTCCAGAAGTATGAAGCCTTCAAGAAGTGACTGCATTCAAGATAGCAAAGAATCTGAATGAAGTCTCTTAGGAATAGCTGATCAGCGCCTTGAGGAGTCATGAAATAGAGTTGGATGCTAATGAACCTCAGAAGAAAGGTAAGACTATTGCATTAAAATATTTAAATAAAAAATGCACTAATGTTTTTCAGGCTGAAGAAGAATATTCTAAAGAATCAGAATCAGAAGAAGAAGAAGAAGATGAACTGTCCATGATCTCCAAAAGGGTAAACCAACTCTGGAAAAGTAAACAAAGGAAGTTCAAGAACTTCAGAAGTTCCAAAAAGCCTGAAAGAGGAGAATCTTCTGGAAGCAGAAGAAATGACAAGAAGAAGGTCACGTGCTTTGAATGCAATGAGCCAGGACATTACAAGGGTGAGTGTCCAAAGCTTCAGAAAGAGAAGCCCAAGAAGAAGTTTCACAAGAAGAAAGGTCTTATGGCAACTTGGGATGATTCAGATTCATCAGAATCAGAATCAGACTCTAAAGGCGAGCAGGCAAACATTACGCTGATGGCTACTGTGGATGCTGAATCAGAATCTACATCAGAATCAAACTCTGACTCTGAAGAGGTATTTTCTGATCTATCTAGAGATGAGCTAGCTTCTAGTTTAGCTGAAATTCTTGAAATCAAGGCTAAGCTTAGTATCAAATACAAAAAGCTGAGAAAGCTCTTTGTATCTGAAACTAAGAAGCTTGAATTAGAAAATTCTGAACTCAAAGAAAAAGTTTTAAAACTATCCAAAGATGTTGAGTCATCTTCTGGTTAAGAAACATCTATTCCAAGCTTGAACAATATTCTTAAAGAATATGACTTGAGTTTCAGGAAATTCTTATCTAGAGGTATTGGTAGAAGTCAACTTGCCTCTATGATATATGTTGTAAGTGGAAACAAGAGAGTTGGCATAGGCTATGAGGGTGATACTCCATACAAACTTGAACCTGTAGATGATATGAAAATCACATACAAGCCATTGTATGATCAGTTCAAGTATGGCCACTCCCATGATATTAGGCTCACCTCACATGCTAAAAGCTTTCACGTTACACACACTAAGAAGCATGTGACACAAAATAGAAAATATCATGTTGCTCAACCTAAGGAATATCATGATGTACCTCCTGTTGTTTACCATGCTAAACCCAAGTTCAATCAGAACTTGAGGAAAACTAACAAGAAAGGACCCAAAAAAATGTGGGTACCTAAGGAGAAGATAATTTCTGTTGCATATATCCTTGGCAGCAAAGAAGACAAAGCAAAACATGTCATGGTACCTGGACTCTGGGTGCTCGCGGCACATGACGGGAAGAAGGTCTATGTTCCAAGACCTGGTGCTTAAATCTGCTGGAGAAGTTAAGTTTAGAGGAGATCAGAAGGGCAAAATCATTGGCTCAGGAACCATAAGTTCTGGTAACTCTCCTTCTATAACTAATGTTCTTCTGGTAGATGGATTAGCTCATAACTTATTGTCCATAAGTCAATTAAGTGACAATGGTTATGACACAATCTTTGATCAAAAGTCTTGTAAAGCTGTAAGTCAGAAGTATGGATCAATCCTATTTACAAACAAAAGAAAGAACAACATTTACAAGATTGATCTTCAGGATCTTAAGAATCAGAAGGTAACTTGTCTTATGTCTGTTAGCAAAGAGCAATGGGTCTGGCACAGAAGATTAGGCCATGCTAGTTTGATAAATATTTCTGAGATTAACAAACTAAATCTGGTCAGAGGACTCCCTAATCTGAAATATAAATCAGATGCTCTTTGCGAAGCATGTCAGAAAGGGAAGTTTTCCAAACCTGCATTCAAGTCTAAGAATGTTGTCTCTTCCTCTAGGCCGCTAGAACTTCTGCACATTGATCTGTTTGGCCCAATCAAAACAGCATATGTCAGAGGAAAGAAATATGGATTAGTCATCGTAGATGACTATAGTCGTTGGACATGGGTAAAGTTCTTGAAACATAAGGATGAGTCTCATTCAGTGTTCTTTGAATTCTGCACTCAGATTCAATCTAAGAAAGAGTGTAAAATCATAAAGGTCAGAAGTGATCATGGTGGCGAATTTAAGAACAGATTCTTTGAGGTTTACTTCAAAGAAAATGGTATTGCCCATGATTTCTCTTGCCCTAGAACTCCACAGCAAAATGGAGTTGTAGAGCGAAAGAATAGGACTCTACAAGAAATGGCCAGAACCATGATCAATGAAACCAATATGGCTAAGCATTTCTGGGCAGAAGCAATAAACACTTCATGCTATATTCAGAATAGAATCTCTATCAGACCTATTCTTAATAAGACTCCTTATGAATTGTGGAAGAACAGAAAGCCCAACATTTCATATTTTCATCCTTTTGGATGTGTGTGTTTTATTCTGAACACTAAAGATCATCTGAGTAAGTTTGATTCTAAGGCACAGAAGTGTTTCCTTCTTGGATATTTTGAACGCTCTAAAGGCTACAGAGTATACAATACTGAAACATTGATTGTTGAAGAATCAATCAATATTAGATTTGATGATAAGCTTGGTCTTGAAAAACCAAAGCAGTTTGAGAATTTTGCAGATATAGATATCTCAATTTCAGAAGCTGAAGAACCTAGAAGCAAAGTATCAAAAGATCAAGTTGCTGCTTCTTTAGAGAATCTCAGAATTACTGAAGAGCCAACTGTCAGAATATCTTCTAGACTCAACTCTGCTCACTCAGAAGATGTCATTCTTGGAAAGAAAGAAGATTCTATCAGAACAAGAGCATTCCTTAAGAATAATGCAGAATGTCAATTAGGTCTTGTTTCTCTGATCGAGCCAACTTCTGTTGATCAAGCTCTAGAAGATGCAGACTGGATAATTACCATGCAAGAAGAACTAAATCAGTTTACAAGGAATGATGTGTGGGATATTGTTCCTAGACCAAAAGGATTTAACATCATTGGTACGAAGTGGGTCTTCAGAAACAAGCTAAGCGAAAAAGGAGAAGTTCTAAGAAATAAAGCCATACTGGTTGCTCAGGGCTATAGTCAGCAAGAAGGGATTGACTATACAAAAACCTTTGCACCAGTGGCCAGGTTAGAATCTATTCGCTTATTGATTTCTTTTGCCACTCAACATAACATCACTCTATATCAGATGGATGTTAAGAGTGCCTTCTTAAATGGTTATATAGATGAGGAATTATATGTCCACCAACCTCCTGATTTTGAAGACTCTAAGTCTCCAAATCATGTTTTTAAACTAAAAAAGTCATTATACGGATTGAAGCAAGCTCCTAGAGCTTGGTATGAAAGATTAAGTTCTTTCCTTCTGGATAATGGTTTCACTAGAGGAAAAGTGGATACTACTCTCTTTTGTAAAACCTTTAAAAAGGATCTTTTAATTTTCCAAATTTATTTTGATGACATTATCTTTGGAACATATAATGCTACACTTGGAAAGGAGTTTGCTAAGTCTATGCAGGCTGAGTTTGAAATGAGCATGATGGGAGAACTCAAGTATTTTCTTGGGATTCAAATCAACCAAACTTCTGATGGAATATATGTCCATCAAACCAAGTATGTGAAAGAACTTCTGAAGAAAATTTAATCTTTCTGAAAGTAAGGAAGCAAAGACTCCTATGCATCCAACGTGTATCTTAGGTAAGGATGAGGTAAGTAAGAAGGTAGATCAGAAGCTCTACAGAGGTATGATTGGATCCCTCTTATATCTTACTGCTTCTAGACCTGACATTTTATTCAGTGTTTGTCAGTATGCAATATTCCAATCAGATCCTAGAGAATCTCACTTAACAGCTGTTAAGAGAATTCTGAGGTATCTGAAAGGTACTACTAATGTTGGTTTAGTTTACAGAAGATCTGAAGAATATAACTTAGTAGGATATTGTGATACTGATTACGCTGGAGATAGAATTGAAAGAAAGAGTACTTTTGGAAGTTATCAATTTCTTGGAAGTCATCTGATCTCCTGGTACAGCAAGAAGCAAGCTACAATTTCCCTTTCTACAACAGAAGCAGAATATGTTGCTGCTACTGGATGTAGTACACAGATGCTCTGGATGAAGAGTCAGCTAGAAGATTATCAGATATATGAGAGTAACATTCCTATCTTCTGTGATAATACTTCTGCTATCTGTTTATCTAAGAATCCAATCTTACATTCCAATGCTAAACATATTGAGATTAAACATCATTTCATTAGGGACTATGTTCAGAAGGGTGCTCTTTCTTTAAACTTTGTGGATACAGACCATCAATGGGCTGATATCTTTACAAAACCCCTTGCTGAAGATAGGTTTAAGTTCATTCTAAAGAATGTCAGTATGGATTTATGCCCAGAATGAGAAGATAAGAAGTTCTGACGTATGGATTAGTTCTGAAATGATTTTGTTTTATCTTCTTATAAGAAGTTCTGACGTATGGATTAGTTCTGAAATGATTTTGTTTTATCTTCTTATAAGAAGTTCTGATATTGATCAATTAGAAGTTCTGATTCTGTTAATACTAACGTTTCATTATCTAAGTTGATTCAGAATCTCTTTTAAAGCAAAACAGCTGTCACAGCTATTTCAGAAGATGAACACGTGTTCACTCTATTTGGACAAGCATGCGTGTAGTTGATGAGACGCCGCCCTAGGTAACTGTGCAAATCATTTCAAATATTACGTTATCTCTCCTAACGTCACTTTTCATTAAATGCATTTCTGTTTCATTCTGTAACCTTGTTCATTCAAACACATATTGCATTTCATTTCAAATCCGTCTCTATATAAACACATCTTCATAACATTTCATCTCTGTACATTCTCTCTCTTCGTTCATTGTCTCTTTCGCTCATCTCTCTCTTTCTCGTTTTTGCATAAACCCTAGTTTCTAAACCGAATCTCAGAGTGCATTATTGATTTCATCCTCAAGTTTTAAACACAAATGTCTTCGGCACATCTTGTTCAACAAAAATATGCTTATCTTCCCTTGAAGACTTGTTCTATCCCTTATGATGAACTGGAAGTTCTCTGTGAAACTATGGGGATTTTGAAAATCTTTTAGAACATGATTTCAAAACCAAGGCTGCAATGCTGGTACAAGGTTGGTCAAACTACTTTGAAAGATTGGTTGGACCAGTTTATCCTCTCTTGGTTAAGGATTTCTGGACTCATGCAACAGTTACTCCAACTGCTATCATCTCCTTCGTATTAGGGCATGAAGTTGTTGTGACTGAGAAGATGATAAGGAAGTTGTATGGTCTTGATGACACAGATGGAAACTTTGAGAGCTGCTCATGACTCCAAGTTGGATCATGTTGCTATTCGAAGCTTATGGAATACCTTTAAGAAGGACTTTCAGTTTGATGCTCTGAACATCCAGAAGAGATGCTTGATTGAGGCATCTGGTTCTCCTGGTTGTTTCTTAGAAGTTGATGATGGTAGGTACTATCATCCAATCAGAAATTGGAGATCCCTTGAAGAGAAAGAATTTGTCGATAAACTTGAGGTAATGCAGCCTCCTGCTATGGTTGTGTGGAAGCCTCAGTTTCATGTTCTGACTGGAGACTTTCAGTCTTTATTCAACTAGTTAAGGGAGAATCCCTCTGCTAAGGCACTAGATATGGTATATCCAGAAGTTGAATATCCGTCAGAACTTGCTACTCCTACACCTCCAAGGAATCTATCTGAGATCCTTCTGGCTCTTACAAATTCTGATTCTGATATCCCTGCTCCAGAATATGCTGAAGATGCTTCTATGTCAGAAGCTGATGCTGAGAATCACGTTGCTGAGAATCATCCTGCTGAGAAACTTCCTGTTCAGGAAAATCAAGATGATGTTCTCATGATTGATGCTGCTATTAAGCATGCTACTCCTTTGAACGATAGATGTGAAGCTTCTTCTGTTGAACCTTCTGTTCTGGTGAACGCCATGAAGGCTCTTCAAAAGAATCAAGCTGATCTTGCTTCTCGTTTGGATAAGCATGAGGATACTCACAATGAGTTTCGTTCATTCATGAAGACGAAGACTGAAAGCACTTCTGAGATTCAAAACCTTCTGGCCAAAATAGTTTCTAAGCTAGGCTAGTCGTATTGTGTCTTAGTCTTAGTTGTTTTCTTGTTTCTTGCATCTGCTTTTATCCTTTTGTATCTTCTGATATTTTATTGAATCAATGAAATATTATCTTCTGTTTGTCACTGATATGTTATGACAAAAAGGGGGAGAAACGTGATAATTGATTTGGTTTATTATATCAGTTACTGGGATTAAGTCTCAACATTCTTAACATTATTTGCAAGTTCTATGTCTTTGAGATTTTTTGCAGGATTGAAGACATTCTGAAAAAGCTCAACATAAGAAGCAAATACATGGGGAAATGCAATTCTATAAAGAAGCATGTTCTTGGAATTTGAAGCAAGCTTAGTGATGTGAAGCTTCAAGATCAGAAGCAAGAAGGAAGAATGTTCTGATATTCTCGTGGCAGAATATGCTCTAATACATTCTTATCTCTCATATGTTCTGATACATATTCTTTTTAAGAACTTACCAAAGTTTGCTTTGATACATGTTCTTTCTTAAAAGAATGTTCTGATTCATTCATGCTCTGACTTTTGTTGTCTAGTTTGTTCTGAAACATTTCAGGATGTAAAGATGCTCTGATGATGCTCTAATACATTCAATAATGTTCTGATACAATCAAGCACGATATGATTCAAGAAGAAATTCAAAGATCTGAAGCTGTCCTATGGAAGCAAGAATCAGAAGCTCTGAATGTCCTAAAGTTCTAAGCAAATGTGAACGTCTCGACTGAAATGGAAAATACTCAGGGAAGTCTTTTATTTATAAATTCTTCTAGTATTTATTTCAGGGGGAGATTGTTAATATCAGGGGGAGACATATTCACACACTATGTTTATATGCTTATGCTATAACTGTGTAATTGTCTTTAGTCATCTGTGTAGCGGGGAAAATCTGATATCGAAGCCATGGGATTGACTCGAATCAATATTCCGTTTTGAAATCGCCACCGCGCTTTATTTTTTCAAAGGAAAAGGGAAAAGAACGTAAAACCCAAAGTTTTGTTTTTAAAGAAAAACAAGAAAGAGAACTCAGGTTCGGGTGTTGATTATATGAGGGGAAGGTTTAAAGCACCCCTCATATCCGTGGTACTCCACGGGAACCTTTTTGAAAATCTGTGTGTGTGTGCTAAAAAAGAGAGTTTGCTTTATTTTTAAAATAAGCTCGGCAAAGCGTTAAGCTTTGGGCCTACATACCTCCTCGGTGCAATGGAGAAGTCAGAGCTAATGTAGTTCCGCTTTTTTGGGAAAATACGTTTTTAAAACGAATAAACACTTTGTTGTCGTTAGAGAGAAATACTCAGCCATTGATCTCGAGCATGAGAACAAACAAGTTCTTTGCATCGCAAATGAAAGAAGGGCTCCAACTCGGATAAAATCAACGAGTATGCCACTAGCTCTCTCACGCGGAAAAGATCTCGTTATTATCAATCAATTTCAAAATCGTGGGGTATAACCACTCGTTTCGACAATTAACGGTGTCTAAACTTTTGAAGAAAAGCCACTGAGGGCGAAAGATATTTTTGAGAAAATGTTTTTGAAAAGGTTTGCAAACATAAGAATATTTTGGAAAAAGGGAGAAGATTTTGAAAATTTAAGAATGGGAGGAGATGAAGAGGCTAACCTAATGCATAAAGTAAAAGCTAAGGAAAGAAACGGTCTAACCAAATAAGAAGCCAACACTTGACATTAAGAGCCAAGGTAGTTTTCCCATCCTTTGGATTTATCAATACCAACACATTAACACTTGGGGATCCACATGAACTTATTGTCTTAGCACCACTTTGCATTAAGCACATTAAGATTCTGACGAAAATTGGGCAGAGTAACGGCTGTTTTCGGGTAAAATCCTTATATCAATGCCTTGGAATTAACCATCAAGGGCTTTCAAGGAAATACCTGCACACATAAACATACAACAGAACAATGCCAGACAGACAGAACAATCACAGGATAGCAATAGAATGAGTCCAGAGGTACTAGGTCCATAAGTCCGAATCTCCAAAGCGCTAGGGATAGTAACCGATAGTCCAAAGAGAGCCTTATGTGTTTTTTAGATTTTGGTTATTTATTAGTGTTTTAGCGAAAGAGTAAAGTATGGTCCAAGTGGACAAAAGAAAAATAACGGAAACATAAACATATGTCCAAGTGGACAAAGAGAAAATAGCGGAATTATAAACGTCCAAATGGACAAAGAGAAAATGGCGGAAAGTAAATATGATGAAATGATAAAGTAAAGCGATAAGGCGAGAAATATAAAGAGCGGTAATATAAAGAGCGGTATAGTAAAGGTGCGGAAATTAAAGTTAGTTGTTAAATGTTAAAGATAACCATCTTGAAACTTGTCAAGTATGTTATCAAAGTTAGTAGGAAGATCTATGGTAAGTGAATGATGTACTCGGATTTAAAGTCAATGGGGCTTATCAGAAGCTTGATAAAATCATAGCGACTACACGATAAAAACCTCCACAAGTCTTAAATCAACCGCATACAATTCTCTTCCATGTTTGATCTTTTATCGAGTCGGGACAAATGTAGGAGAACTCTCCATGTATCAAGATCATCAATCAAAGAAATAAGAAGGAGAAGAAGAAATGATCTAGCCTTTATCAAGAATCCATAGAATTCTCAAGATATTAAGACTTTCATCGATCAAAAGCAAATATGATGAAAAGATAATAAGGAAAACAAATTGATCTAGTCTTCATCAAGAATCCATAGAATTCTCAAGATATTAAGACTTTCATCGATCAAAAGCAAATAAGATGAAAAGATAATAAGGAAAACAAATTGATCTAGTCTTTATCAAGAATCCATAGAATTCTCAAGATGTTAAGACTTTCATCGATCAAAAGAAAGATAAGATGAAAATAAGAATGAAAACACAAAAGATAATCAACTCACACTATCATTAATATCATTCATCTAATATTATGGATTAGGTCATTTCAAACCTATCAACATCCTAGATCCAATGATATTAATGAAGTGGAGGAAGTAGGAAACCAAAACAAGCATAAAAAAGGCAAAAAACCACATTCTGCCAGCAGGAAATCGATTTCATGCAGAGGGAAATCGATTTCCATAAGGCAGTTTTCAAAAAAAACAAGTTACGTACAGCATGAAATCGATTTGAGCCTTAAGGAAATCGATTTGACCAGTGCAAATTTCAGCAAAAACAACATTTAAAGGCATAAAACTTGACTTAAGCAAACATACAAACACCTTATGATCACATATCAATTGGAGCACGAATTTTCCATCAAATCACCATCAAATAGCACCAATATAGCATCAAAGATGCATCACACACAAGCAACAAAGATCTACATCATGATATACAAAAAGGATGAAGAAAATTACCAAATCTTGAACAAAACTTAGATCTACTTCAAGAATCACCAACACAAATCTTGATCTCTCAACAATTGAAGAAAAAAGAGTGAAATAGATGGTGGTTTAGCTCAAAGTTTGTGAGGTTCAAGATGTGACTCACAAACTTTATGAAAGAACAAAGAGCTTTGGTGAATTTGGTAGGGATGAGGAGAGAAATTGCAAGGGGTTTTTTGGCTCTCAAAAGCTTGAGAAATGAGAGAGTAGTGGGCTCTATTTATAGGATGAGAGCAAGAGTAGTGGTAGTTTGGTCTTTTTGCATTTGGAAATTAGCTTGTGTTTAATTGGTGATTAAAGTGGCAATTAAATGGTAAAAAGTGGTAAAATGGGGTTTAAGTGGGTTTAATGAAGGGATTAATTTTGATGAGGTGGAAAATTGGTAAAATGATCAAAAATAATCAAAGAAAAAGGTGCCAAAATGATGTCAAGCTTCCCTCCTTATATTTTTGAATTTTGCCTTAAGGAAATCGATTTCCCCAGGAGTGAAATCGATTTCACTCTGTTCCAGAAGAGAATTTGGCGCAAAATACACTAGGGAAATCGATTTACCCAGGAGGGAAATCGATTTCATGCTGTCCAGAATGTGATTTTGTTGAAGATTGCTGCAGGGAAATCGATTTACCCAGTAGGGAAATCGATTTCATCAGTCCAAAACATGAAAAATGCCTTGTTTATTGCATGTCTTGGCTTGGTACCTACAAAACAAGAGCCTACAAAGAAATAAAGCAATGTTTTTGGTATTTGGGTTAGTATAAAACAAATAAAAAGCTAGAAATGCTCGATGGTTCCCCTCAAAGGAAAAATGATACCTCAAGGTTGTGATCTTGATTGATGATTGAAATGCAAATGATGTATGATCTTAGGGTCAAAAATTGGGGTATGACAGATGCCCCTATTTAAGTTTCTTCTTTCCGGAGATGTGAGGGTTAAAATCCTCAGCTCGACGTAATTGAAGAGACTTAAATATAAAATACACAATTTTTGAACCTAAGGTATAATGCGATGCTAATGGATGCATCAAGTATGCTTATGAAAATAGAGGGGGAATATAATGCCACTGGGGGGAACAAAAGGAATGAGCGATAGACTCGAATGAAAGGAGTGGCTAGGGAAACAAGATACTACTGGTTATCCGTCAGGGTGACAAGAAATATCCAGCAATACTTAGAAAGGGAGGGATAAAACCCAAGTTAGAAGTGTAGTAAGAACGTCTAAGAGTGGCATTAGACGATGAAAATCAACAGAGATATTCAAAAGTGGCATTGAATGAACTCTGGAACACAAACATATTGGGTAGAAACGTCTAAAAGTGGCATTAGACGACACCAACCATCAGAGACATTCAAGAGTGGCATTGAATGAATCTGAAAAAGGGCCCAAACTCTGAGGAAACAGTGGAGACATTCAATAGTTGTTTTGGATGGAAGGAGACCAACAAGATTCAATAGTGGCTTTGAATGCAAAAGGAGACCTACAAACCCGAAGATACGACAGAGACGTTCAACAGTAGCTTTGAACAAAAGGAATCCAAACTCTGGAAAACATCGGGAACAATCCAATAGTAGCTTTAGACAAAAATGGAAACCAAAGAGATTCAATAGTGGCTTTGAATGCAAAATGGAAACCTGAACCCGGAAATACATCAGAGGCGTTCAACAGTAGCTTTGAACAAAATGGAAACCAATTCGGAAAATTTGAGCAACCATTCAGGAGTGGCAATGGATGGAAAACAAACTCAATAAACATCCAATAGTGGCATTGGACAAAAAGAATGTTATTCCAGCTCAAAGACATGAACGTCATTCAATAGTAGCTTTGAAGGAGGTGAGAAACATTTTAATGGGGATTGTGACATCCAATAGTGGCTTTGGATAAAAAGTGAGAAATGACATGTCCAAGAGTAGCATTGGACAGAGAGAAAAGTTTACACATCCAAGAGTAGCATTGGACAGAGAGAAAAGTTTACACATCCAAGAGTAGCATTGGACGGAAATAGAAACAGGCAGACGAACATCTACTTTGGTATGTGCCAAGTAAGTTGGACTTAGATCTCAAGGTAAAATGTTGATAACAACAGGACCTCGGAGAATGTAAATGAGTATGAAATTTGTTTCAATGCGTGATGTTGAATTTTTCTATGCATGATATATGATCAATGCAATGCAATTGTTTGTGACAACTGAGGGAGACTCTTTTGTGAGGCACGATAGGAACTCTGATTCCTCAACACGGGAACTCTGCCAATTCTGCTTACGAAGAAGATGCTTGGACATACTTCTATTACACTGGTAACTGTATCAAATCGATGATCCTTTGAGAAGGGCTGATAAAACTGCTTGGGGATTGCTGAAGAAGATTGCCCCTGATTCACTAATTGTTGCAAGTTAACTGATCATGGCTTCAATTCTTGAAATGCATGTTGGGATGGCTTGCCCCAGTATAAGTCTTGAAAGGATATTCTGATCAACAAATCTTGAATGAACAACAGGATCTTGAAATAACATGCCCCTGATAGGATCACTGATCAAGTTTCTCGACTGTTTGAACTTCCTGAAAAATGAGTGCTTACTTGCAAACAAAATGTTCATTCAAGAATGGTAATTTTAATGCAATGCTCAAAGAATATTTTTGAAATCAAAATCATTTTTTGAAAGATGTTATTGATGTAAAGAAAATGGAATCAACTAGTCAAAACATAAAGGTTCAGACATTCAAAGTGAAAGATAAAACAAAGATATGATATCAAAGCAAATGATTGGCAAATCTCATGGGAGTCAGCTTACGCAACCTTGTTGTAGTATGCTTTCAAACAAACCTTGCCTCAATTAGGTCTTTTAAAGGTTGTAACGTGGCCAGGTTCACGGTTTAAGAAACAAAGGATATAAGGCTCAAAATTTGGTTGTACCCACCCCCTTCGTGATGATCTCCAGTCCTAAAACTCAGTTAATTCAGCTTATGCATTCAGGTTCCAAGAGGCTTCCGGAATTGCACCTTTGTAATGATCATAGCTCACAAGAAAAGAGAACTTTTGAGATGGCAGTCATTTCTTCCTTTTGGTAGTCACAACATTGTGTTGTTCAGGAATTTATTGACTTCTCTTTTTCATCTTTTCTTTTTATATATCCCTAACTTTTGCCTGAACTGTTTATTTTTGAACTTACAGTCAGCGGGATGCCTTGATTCTTGCCTAAGTCGTTTTTGGTTTTGACTTAGCAGGCTTTTCTTTGTATATATATATATATTTTTTTTTTTGATACATTTTTTGAAAGATAGTGACTGCCTTGCTTAATGATTGATGAACCATCATTGGCTTTTGATTGGCATCTCCAACATTTCTTTGATGTATGCGGAGGAAAGCTTGCGATTGAAGCACTTGTTGAAAGGTGTACTGAATGATTCTCTTAAAATAGAATGCACAGCCAAATTAACTGAGAACTACCCTGCCCCAGGTTAAAAATGCGGGTTTTTTCATACAGAAAGAAACTCCAACTTCGAAGGCTCAGAGGGGTTGACAAGGGATTAACTTCCTTATTTCTCCAGTGTTTGGGAATTGAAACAATGCCTGTACATCATCAGCAAAGTTTTATTCGAAAGCATACAGTTCAACAACTTGGGTATTTCGTTGTCATCATCCTCCCTCCAATCTTTGCATAAAACACAAGTTTGATAGAGAAAGCAAATGGAAGAAAAAGTTTTGTAAAATAAGGTATAAATATAAACACAGTGGATGTTAATGAATTCAAAATATGCAATGCTCATTTCATTAAAATCACCATTCAGAAACAAACAAAGTCTAAAAGTAAACCACACAATAAAGGAAATACAAACAGTACAGAAACAAGGCCTAGTGACTAATCAGCAACAAAGATGAGCTATCTTGTCTGAAACACTTGGCTTTAGGAAAATTGGGCTTTGACTTATCTTCAGCCACTTTGATCTGGCAAAGGATTAGTGACGACATTAGGACCCATATCCTTGAAAGAGAGCATCTTTGATCTAACCAACTCTTGCACTAAGGCCTTCAAAGCATAGCAGCCTTCTAAATCATGGCCAGCACCACCCTGATGAAATTCACAATGAAGATCAGGCCAAAATCCTCTTGAGGGGGGGTTTCGAGGAGGAGGCATGGCTCTTGTTGTAATCAACCCTTTCTGGACCAAAGCAGGATACAGTTCTGTATAAGTCATGGGAATAGGATCATAAGTTGTCCTACCACGATTCTGATTCTGATTAGCAACCTGAGATTGAGGAACTTGAACTTGCACAGGAGCGACAGCGGCTACATAAGGTTGATCCCCATTTTGAGGTTTACGACGAGATCCCCTTCTATCATCAGACACAGCATTGGTCTCATTCTCTTTCTTCTTGTGGAAGTTTCCATAAGGTTTCTTCGATCCACCAGAGGATTCAGCAACATTAGCAACTTTCCCATTCTTGATTCCCTCTTCAAGTCTCTGGCCAATAGTAACCAAGTCTGTGAAGTTTGAGGACACACTTCCAATCATTTTCTCCCAGTAGAAAGGGGAGAGAGTATCCATGAACATTCCAGTCAATTCTTTCTCAGCCAATGGTGGTTCAACTTGGGAAGCCAATTCTCTCCAACGTTGAGCATATTCTTTGAAAGACTCTTTTTCCTTCTGAGCCATGTTTTGCAGTTGTCGGCGATCAGGCGCCATGTCCAGATTGTACTTATACTGCTTCATGAAAGCATCAGTCAGATCTTGGAAACAATGAATGTGATTACTCTCAAGTCCCATATACCATTTCAGTGAAGCTCCACTCAAACTATCCTGAAAGCAATGGATAAGCAATTTATCATTCTGGGTATAAGCAGCCATTTTGCGATAGTACATGGTCAAATGGCTTCTTGGGCAAGTGTTCCCCTTATACTTCTCAAACTCAGGAGTCTTGAATTTTGCAGGCATGACAAAGTTGGAAACCAAACACATATTCTCAGCAGCAACCCCAAAGTAATCATTTCCTTCCATGGCTCTCAGGCGTTTTTCTAAGGTATGATACTGCTCTTTGACATCTTCAATGTCTCCAGCATCTCCTTGACTTCCATTCTGGGAACGGGCAGCTTGATATTCCAACAGAGGATTCACATAAGTAGGCTGAGCAACAGTGTGCACAATAGGCTGAGATTCAGTGAAGACAGGAGCATGAAAAACTTGGTTTGAAGCTTGACCAATCACAAGTTGTGAAGATTGACCAATACCAGGAGTCTTCTCATATGGAGGAGTGTAACCATGTGGCAAACCAAACTCTGGCCATGTAGAAGGTGGTTGTTGAGTAGGTTGAGGGTCAACATCAGCACTTGAGACTTCAACAATGACAGTTTTCTGAGGCGGTTCTCCTCTGGCAATCAAAACTTGCAGCATTTCAGTTAGCTTGGTCATGCCTGACTTCAACTCATCAATTTCCATTCTGACCTCTGCATTGTGTTGCTCTTGGTATTCCATTTTCAATCTGACGTTGGCTCTAGTTCCGTACTTGTGTGGAGGAATCAGCTTGACGGTAGACAAACTCTGAAGATGGAGACAGACAAGGATAAGTTTTCTGGACAACCTGGATGTATGTATGCAAATGATGCAATTGTTGTTTTTTGTTTTTTTTTTTTTTTAATTTATTTGATTCTCAAGGAATTCAAGTTATTAATTTGTAAACATCAAAACATGAAGGAAGTAAATCCTATATTGGATCAAAGCTTTGATCAAGTTATCATCAAGATCAATCATCCATTTTGGTGGATTAGAGTTTTCACCCCATCAACACCCAAGATCCATTGAGTTTGATGAAACTTATGATGTTTACAAAGAAAGACCTATGAGTTCCTTGGAAATCAAATGAATGCATGGATGCATGGTTTATGCATCAATCACAATCAAGATCACACATGGTCGCACAAACAGAGTTCAAAGGTTCGACGTCACGAGCATGGAGTCAAGGTTAAGAACCACCCACAAAGGTATGTACTAGGGAATTTTGTACCTGCCAAACGGGTTCTACAAAGGTTCCCAGAGTTTTCAATCTTCTATCGGATATTACCGGCACGCACAATTGCTCATGGGCGCCAATAATATGCCTAAAAAGACCTCGTCTGAGCGTAGTATCGCATGACAACAAGTTCAAATTGGTACTTGATCTTGTTTCTGCACTACATCCTAAAAAGGATTAGATGGGTTAAAAGGGTTCTAGGTCATTCAGCTTCTACGGACACTCACTATTGAAAGTAATAGCGTTATCACGATGATTCGTAACAACCTCTACTACCTTCCATGAGGCCTCCACTGATTGGGGTTCCACCATATGATGCTCATGTTAAGGATTGCTCCTGACATGCAACTATTGGTCTTACCACCTCCTATCTCAAGTTACTCACCAAAGTTCGGGTTAGAACTTTTTCTCATCACAGAGGAACCATCGAGCACCAAAAAGAAAAAAAAAGAAAATAAACAAACAAAGCACACAACAATATATACAAATAAAAACACAGACAAACAAAAATAGGCTTAACACACTTAAAACTGGATCCCCAGTGAAGTCGCCATTTTTCTGTAGCGGGGAAAATCTGATATCGAAGCCATGGGATTGACTCGAATCAATATTCCGTTTTGAAATCGCCACCGCGCTTTATTTTTTCAAAGGAAAAGGGAAAAGAACGTAAAACCCAAAGTTTTGTTTTTAAAGAAAAACAAGAAAGAGAACTCAGGTTCGGGTGTTGATTATATGAGGGGAAGGTTTAAAGCACCCCTCATATCCGTGGTACTCCACGGGAACCTTTTTGAAAATCTGTGTGTGTGTGCTAAAAAAGAGAGTTTGCTTTATTTTTAAAATAAGCTCGGCAAAGCGTTAAGCTTTGGGCCTACATACCTCCTCGGTGCAATGGAGAAGTCAGAGCTAATGTAGTTCCGCTTTTTTGGGAAAATACGTTTTTAAAACGAATAAACACTTTGTTGTCGTTAGAGAGAAATACTCAGCCATTGATCTCGAGCATGAGAACAAACAAGTTCTTTGCATCGCAAATGAAAGAAGGGCTCCAACTCGGATAAAATCAACGAGTATGCCACTAGCTCTCTCACGCGGAAAAGATCTCGTTATTATCAATCAATTTCAAAATCGTGGGGTATAACCACTCGTTTCGACAATTAACGGTGTCTAAACTTTTGAAGAAAAGCCACTGAGGGCGAAAGATATTTTTGAGAAAAGGTTTTTGAAAAGGTTTGCAAACATAAGAATATTTTGGAAAAAGGGAGAAGATTTTGAAAATTTAAGAATGGGAGGAGATGAAGAGGCTAACCTAATGCATAAAGTAAAAGCTAAGGAAAGAAACGGTCTAACCAAATAAGAAGCCAACACTTGACATTAAGAGCCAAGGTAGTTTTCCCATCCTTTGGATTTATCAATACCAACACATTAACACTTGGGGATCCACATGAAATTATTGTCTTAGCACCACTTTGCATTAAGCACATTAAGATTCTGACGAAAATTGGGCAGAGTAACGGCTGTTTTCGGGTAAAATCCTTATATCAATGTCTTGGAATTAACCATCAAGGGCTTTCAAGGAAATACCTGCACACATAAACATACAACAGAACAATGCCAGACAGACAGAACAATCACAGGATAGCAATAGAATGAGTCCAGAGGTACTAGGTCCATAAGTCCGAATCTCCAAAGCGCTAGGGATAGTAATCGATAGTCCAAAGAGAGCCTTATGTGTTTTTTAGATTTTGGTTATTTATTAGTGTTTTAGCGAAAGAGTAAAGTATGGTCCAAGTGGACAAAAGAAAAATAACGGAAACATAAACATATGTCCAAGTGGACAAAGAGAAAATAGCGGAATTATAAACGTCCAAATGGACAAAGAGAAAATGGCGGAAAGTAAATATGATGAAATGATAAAGTAAAGCGATAAGGCGAGAAATATAAAGAGCGGTAATATAAAGAGCGGTATAGTAAAGGTGCGGAAATTAAAGTTAGTTGTTAAATGTTAAAGATAACCATCTTGAAACTTGTCAAGTATGTTATCAAAGTTAGTAGGAAGATCTATGGTAAGTGAATGATGTACTCGGATTTAAAGTCAATGGGGCTTATCAGAAGCTTGATAAAATCATAGCGACTACACGATAAAAACCTCCACAAGTCTTAAATCAACCGCATACAATTCTCTTCCATGTTTGATCTTTTATCGAGTCGGGACAAATGTAGGAGAACTCTCCATGTATCAAGATCATCAATCAAAGAAATAAGAAGGAGAAGAAGAAATGATCTAGCCTTTATCAAGAATCCATAGAATTCTCAAGATATTAAGACTTTCATCGATCAAAAGCAAATATGATGAAAAGATAATAAGGAAAACAAATTGATCTAGTCTTCATCAAGAATCCATAGAATTCTCAAGATATTAAGACTTTCATCGATCAAAAGCAAATAAGATGAAAAGATAATAAGGAAAACAAATTGATCTAGTCTTTATCAAGAATCCATAGAATTCTCAAGATGTTAAGACTTTCATCGATCAAAAGAAAGATAAGATGAAAATAAGAATGAAAACACAAAAGATAATCAACTCACACTATCATTAATATCATTCATCTAATATTATGGATTAGGTCATTTCAAACCTATCAACATCCTAGATCCAATGATATTAATGAAGTGGAGGAAGTAGGAAACCAAAACAAGCATAAAAAAGGCAAAAAACCACATTCTGCCAGCAGGAAATCGATTTCATGCAGAGGGAAATCGATTTCCATAAGGCAGTTTTCAAAAAAAACAAGTTACGTACAGCATGAAATCGATTTGAGCCTTAAGGAAATCGATTTGACCAGTGCAAATTTCAGCAAAAACAACATTTAAAGGCATAAAACTTGACTTAAGCAAACATACAAACACCTTATGATCACATATCAATTGGAGCACGAATTTTCCATCAAATCACCATCAAATAGCACCAATATAGCATCAAAGATGCATCACACACAAGCAACAAAGATCTACATCATGATATACAAAAAGGATGAAGAAAATTACCAAATCTTGAACAAAACTTAGATCTACTTCAAGAATCACCAACACAAATCTTGATCTCTCAACAATTGAAGAAAAAAGAGTGAAATAGATGGTGGTTTAGCTCAAAGTTTGTGAGGTTCAAGATGTGACTCACAAACTTTATGAAAGAACAAAGAGCTTTGGTGAATTTGGTAGGGATGAGGAGAGAAATTGCAAGGGGTTTTTTGGCTCTCAAAAGCTTGAGAAATGAGAGAGTAGTGGGCTCTATTTATAGGATGAGAGCAAGAGTAGTGGTAGTTTGGTCTTTTTGCATTTGGAAATTAGCTTGTGTTTAATTGGTGATTAAAGTGGCAATTAAATGGTAAAAAGTGGTAAAATGGGGTTTGAGTGGGTTTAATGAAGGGATTAATTTTGATGAGGTGGAAAATTGGTAAAATGATCAAAAATAATCAAAGAAAAAGGTGCCAAAATGATGTCAAGCTTCCCTCCTTATATTTTTGAATTTTGCCTTAAGGAAATCGATTTCCCCAGGAGTGAAATCGATTTCACTCTGTTCCAGAAGAGAATTTGGCGCAAAATACACTAGGGAAATCGATTTACCCAGGAGGGAAATCGATTTCATGCTGTCCAGAATGTGATTTTGTTGAAGATTGCTGCAGGGAAATCGATTTACCCAGTAGGGAAATCGATTTCATCAGTCCAAAACATGAAAAATGCCTTGTTTATTGCATGTCTTGGCTTGGTACCTACAAAACAAGAGCCTACAAAGAAATAAAGCAATGTTTTTGGTATTTGGGTTAGTATAAAACAAATAAAAAGCTAGAAATGCTCGATGGTTCCCCTCAAAGGAAAAATGATACCTCAAGGTTGTGATCTTGATTGATGATTGAAATGCAAATGATGTATGATCTTAGGGTCAAAAATTGGGGTATGACAATCTGATACTCTGATCACAAATTCATATCAATTATATATGTTTTTGTCATCATCAAAAAGGGGGAGATTGTTAGAACAAGATTTGTTCTGATCAATATTCTTAGTTTTGATGATAACAATGTATATGAATTTTGTATAAGACAATGTGGTACTCTAATCCTATGCATTTTCCATTTCAGGAAATATATAAAGAGTATGCACAATTCAGCGCAAGAAGCACTGACTCAGAAGGTTCAAGTATGCAACATCAGAACATGCTCTCGCAAGACATCAGAAGATGGTCAAGCAGAATCAAAACATGGTCTATGAAGCATCAGAAGAACTTGAGTTCAGAAGCAGAAGCACTGAAGTTCTTATGATATCACGCTAGAAGCACTTCAAAGTCAGAAGACAAGAAGATGCTCTGCACCAAGCTGAATGACTCTGATAATCAAACATTGTATCTACAAAGATCAGATCATAAGCAAGTACAAGATGACAGGCTACGCTGACTGACAAAAGGAACGTTAGAAGCTATTAAAGGCAAAGTCAGTTAAAGTAGGAAAAACAAGGCTCGAGGTAGTTGACAAAAGAATGAAACATTAAATGCAAAGCTGTACGGATCACACAACGCATTAAATGCTCCCAACGGTCATCTTCTCATAACGCCTATAAATAGAAGTTCTGATGAGAAGCTGAATACACAACTCTTGCGCAAAATACAAAAACTCTGTCAAATTAAAAAGCTCTTAAACTTCATCTTCAACCTCACTACTCTTGTAATATCTTAGTGAGATTTAAGCTTAGAACTTAAGAGAAATATCACAGTTGTGATTATAGCTTATTAAGAAGCATTTCAATACTCTTGTAAACATTTATTTTACATTGATTTGTAAAAGGTTCCTAGAGTGATCAAGTTGTGATCAGTAGAAATTAGAGTTGCGCTTCAATTAAAGGATGAGCATGATGAATAAGAAAAATTCGCTACAAATTGAGCACTCGATTTTCATTTTCGAAAGAGTGTCCCAAAGAATTCCAGTCTAAGTTTCCATCTTAGGCATGCTTCGAATTTTCTTTATTTTGTAATGTACTATAATGACTTAGCCATTTTGGCCATTTGTTAAACACCCTTTCGACACTTATTTATTCATGTTATTCCGTGGAAATTCGAATTTCTTATAGCATATATTTATATCGTTTTAAATATTTACCATTTAACCCCAGGCTTCGACAGTCAGGTGTTAACTCTTCGATCTCAATGGCATTATTTGAGAACACCTGGATGATTCAAAATGGACCCCCAATTAGGGGACCATTTTCCTAAAGTTATATCTTTACGATCCATGGGAAAAATAACTTCCCAAACATAATCTTCATATGAAAATGTTTTAACTTTGACCTTCTTATGATAGGTTTTGGCTACTTGCTCTTTCTGCCTTATCAAGGCATCTAGTGCAGATAATCTTTTCTTATATAAATCGACTAATTCATCTAACATCATAGCCCAATAATATTCAGACAAAACTTCACTTTGTCTTTGAATCCTAGTCGATTGTAGATATATTTTGACTGGTAGGACAATCTCATGACCACAAGTTAGTCAAAAATGGGTAGTATGCGTTGCCTCTTTAGGGGAGGTTTCATATACCTATAAGACTTGATCTAACTTTTTATGCTAAATCTTTGGCTTTTTTCCCTCATGCTTTTTTATTAGGCCAATTATGATTTTATTTGCCGCTTCGACTTGGCCACTTTCTTGGGCATAATAAGGCGTAGAGGTTAATAATTTAATCTCTACCTCAGAAGGATACTCTCGCATCTTTGGACTAGTAACCATTCATCCTTGATCTGTCATAATGATCTCAAGGATCTCGAGTCTATAGATGATATGCCTTTGGATAAATTTTAGATCTGCCTCCTGGTATACATTGATTAGGGGTAAAGTAATCAATACCAACTAAGATATACTTCTAATTTAAGACAATGTCGGTCAAATCTCACCAACCAAATCCAAAGCCCATCCTATAAATGACAAAGGTTTCACAACAACATGCAATTTGCCAGCAGGAACATGTTAAATACTTGACTGTATTTGACATTTTTGGCATCCTTTGGAGAATTTGATACAATACTTTAACATTATAGGCCAATAAATACCTTGTTAAAATAATACTCATTTCATCTTATGTCCAGCTTGATGGGCACCATAAGCCCCACAATGTACATTTAACAAGGCAAAATATGCTTCGTCTTTGCTAACACACTTAAGCACTACTCCTTCAGGTGTCTTTTTTAATAATTCATTCCCTATGATAACATAACTTAGAAATGATATTTGATCTTTTGATCTGTCGACCCTGTTGAGTTTTCTAGATAGTCTACTATTGGTTTTCACCAATAAGTATCTGTCAAATTATCAATGGAAAAAATCTCAAAATTTTAAGGATCTGCATACCCTAATTTTTTCATTGCCAAATCTGAAAGGGATAGCCTTGTCTCTATAACTCTTTCTCGAACTTCGATTATATCTTCAAAATTCCCTTTTGATACTTTGTATCCTGAAGCGATTTGAGCCAGATCATTCGCCTTTTGATTTTCAATTCAAGGAACATGTTGAATGTCCACAAAATTGGACTGTTTCAAGAGTCGATTTACTATGACAAAGTATATTATCAAATTCTCTTTAACACAATTGTAATCCTTAGTTATTTGTTTAATAACTAATCTAGAGTCTCCTCCTATTTAAACTCTTTTTGCCCCCAAATCTAACAAGATCTCAGGGCAACTATCAAAGCTTCATATTCGGCCTCATTATTCGAGCACATGCCGTCGATCTTGTATTTAAACTTTATCAGAATCCTTTTGGGAGAAATTATCAAAACTCCAATGCCAATCCCATTTTTATGGCTAGAACCGTCGAATTATAACTTCCAATGTTTGGGTTCCATATAATTTTGGGATGTTTCAACCATTGCATGATCTACTATGAACTCAAAAATGACTTGCCCCCTTCATTGCCTTTAGAGGCACATATGTTAGAGAATACTCAGTTAGGTCAAGCGCCCATTTTACAATTTGACTATGCAGAATTGGCTTAGGTAACATATGCTTAATTGTATTAAAATGAAAAGAAACATAAACATCGACAGGTTTTATATAAAGCTTAAGTTTCATACAAGAGAAGTAAAAATAAAGGCACAACTTTTCTATTAAGCTATACCTAGTTTATGCATCATTCAAGACTCGAGTGATATAATAAATGGGTCTTTCGATACTACTATAATCCTCTTACACCAACATTCTCCCTATTGTTAAGTCTGAAGCAGAAATATATAATCTCATGCACTTATTTCTAATAGAAGGAGTCAGTACTGGAGGATGCATCAAGTATTTCTTTATTTCATCACAAGCATTTTGATGCTCTCATTGCCACTAAAAGCCTTCTTTCTTAAAATGAAGCAATGACGAGAACCCTTGAGTCTTTTCACTAAGGTTTGATATAAATCTTCTTAGAAAATTTATCTTCCCCAACTAGGATTAACAATTGAAGGGGTTGCCTCACTATTTTTAATTACACTATGCTTACACATGGATGAACTAATTTCAAGAATGTCAGCTAAGGTCCATCCAATTCCCTTTTTATATTCCTGCAATGATTTATCTTCTTACTCAAATTTAACTTTTGTTGAATAATTTAAATCTCTATGAAGTGATTGAGGCTCTAAAGAAGGTGGTTGTCTAATGGATGAGACAATTGGGGCAGCAGGGATTTCAAGGGCTTCACCTGCATAAACACTTCATCGACAATTTTATCTATAGGAATAATGTCAACATGCAGGGTGTAGCAACCTGCCCTAAAAATTTAGACTTTTAGAGTCGCCACCTATTCTGAAGGGCGAATAGGAAACCCTACGCAGTATAGAGATCAGGGTAAGATACTATATTCAGGTCAAGGGAAGGTGTTAGGCACCCTCAATCCTTTCCTATGGCTTTGGATCTAAGGTCAACAGTTTTATGGCTAAGAGTATTAAGGTAAGGTTTATGTTTCGAGGGTTAAATAATTAAGAAAAATGAAACGGGAAAAATGAGATTTAGAGGGAAGGGGACTCGCCTTGTTGCCAAGTGCCTACGTACCTCCTTATGGAGGATCAGAGTCAACGTAGTTCGGGGAAGGGTCGTACGCCTTAGAATTAGAATTGAAGGTGTTTGAAATTGTTTGTGCTTTGAAAAGCGTTTTTTTGAATTGTCTAATTGATGAGGATGAAAATCCATAGTTTAGTATTGTGGTTTTGAAAGGTTTTGAGAAATATTTCAAGATTCGGGCGTACAACCCTGATTTGGCACAGTTAACCGCAATGATCAATAGGTTTGATCAACATAGTTAAGAGATTAGGGGCTTTGCACCATTACCAATTCAAATCGATTGATTCGATTATCACTAATAATGAATTAATGTGTTTTATTATTTTTGTGAACTTTATTTTGTATTGTTACCCCTCATAACCGATTAATACGATTACAAATAATAACCAATTAAATTTAGAACAAGGGAGGATTAATCATCACAATCAATAAGATAATTGCAACCATTTAATCGAATATAATTTAATTGTATTTTAATTAAATAAATATTTTAATTAAAATTATTGTTGACCACAGCGATTAATCGATTTAATCGGCACGAACAACAAATTGACATTTTAATATAAATATCACATAATAATTTATTTATAAAAATAATTATTATATAATTAATATATATTAAAAGGTATTTTAATTAAAACAAATAAATAAATAGTTAAAATTATTTTGTTTATTAGGATTTTGATTGAGTGTGGTTACTATTGAGGTTTATGCTATAGGAAATCAGATTGGGACGTTAGATCTTAGGCTAGTGGAGGTTAGACGGTTCAGATTTGGGTGTGTATGATAAGATCTGAGCTGCGCGCGCATGGGATCAGGTAGGAGATCATGTTATTAAAAATAAAGCTGGAGGGAGGACTCGAACCCATGGCCTCTCCCTCACATACGCGCCTCTCTACCACTCCAACTAGATCAATTAGTTGTTCAAGAAATGCGCTCAGTGTATTATGTAAAGACTCAAGAAAGCAAGATAGAAACGCGCGCCAGTTTTCAAACGACCCAATAACATGGATACACCTCATCATCTTCTCCACTAAATTCAATAGAAACCTGCAATTTTTAGCTACTATTTTGCTACGAAACTGTTCGTAGCTATTGCACCTGAAAAATAACGAACAGAGTATGCTTGCACGAAAATCTTTCGCGACACCCCTATCTTGCTCGTCTGAGCCATGCGAACTCGACCATGCCATTATTATTCTCTAATTTTACCCTTAATAAAAACCCCCAAATAAAACAAACCCTAGATAGCTTAGTTCACCCGTTAATGGCAACACACCATCGGAACATGCAAACCTTAATTGAAACACCCAGAAACATCCACAACAATCATATGAATCATAAAACACAAGCGAATTGTCACGAGCATGCGTGATTTAGTGTAATCGAGCCAATCTTCAGAATCTCATACCTGGGCTTATATGGAGGTGTTCTGGGGGTGTTGAAGCAGCGTGAGTATCCAGTCACCTTCAGAATCTCTCAAGGAACGTTTTGCACCCTTTAATTCCCCTTGCAACCTTCTGATTCTCCAAAACCGATTTGAAGTTTTTTTGTGACTTTTTGTGTTCTTGATGATAGTTCTCTGCCCAGAATCTCGTCCCCTAGTCCATTGGCTTGTGTATGCTACTTATAGTCTTGCATTAGGTTAGTAATTGGAGGCCCAAAGCTCTATGAATCCACCTTTGCAAAGTTTGGAAAGTTTTGATTTTATTCTTGAATGATAAGTTATCAAACTTGGCCTATTTTGTATCAATAATTTTCCATTTAATTTTCCACGAAAATATATTATATTCCAGCATTAATGTTGATTGGAAATCACCAAAATATATTTTCTACCAAAATTATTTAATTTTTCCACTTATTTAAATCATTAAAAATCAATTTTAAATGAAATAAAATTGTGTGAAAATCCAACAAAGTGATATAATTCATGGCATATGTTTTGGATAACTTGTGGGCCAAGTTTAAGTAACAAAAATATGGGCCTATTTGCAACAAATCCAATTTGAACCTTCTTATCTCACATTTGGTCCTCCAAAATCAACCAACTTTAATCAAGCATATCTCACTCATTTTTTAAGCTATGAGGGAGTTCTAATACTTTTTGGAAACCTCAAAGTGTCCTCTACAAGCCACTTCGGAACATATTTTTCATTTGGAGCTTTTATCTTGATCATATCCTCTTTGACAAAAAATTGCTTTTGGAGGATGTCTGAAAAAGACCTGTAATCTTTTGCACTATATCTCTCAAATGAATCATTTCTAGCCCTGGCTTGTGAGAGACAAAGTTGTAGGGAATCCAATTTCCTTCAAAATAGGCTTTGAGTGGAGAATTTTTGATGTTCCATGTGAAAGTTATGCCCAGTCAAAGTTGGGTTGACTTTCTCCTAAGAAACCCTAATTTGAACCTTTTTGTATTTGTTCATCTCTGAGTTTCTATTAATGGAATCATGATCAATCCTTGATCAAATGATGGTTATACTTCACATACTTGATGTTGACCAAAATTGGGAGGCTTTGACTATGCTCTGATTATGGTTGACTTTTAGGTCAAACCAGTTGACTGTGGATCATCTGGACTTTTGAATGAGTAATCTTTGGGACTGAACCTTTGAACTTTGAATCATTATGAATGGAATATGGAAGGCAAATTTTGGGGTATGACACAGGGCAGCCTCAATCTCAGCTCAAATTAAACATATATGAGTATCGGTACAAACATCACAATTATAAGCTTCATTAAAATCAGACAAAGAAGCAAATTCAGCAAAGAGTGAATTACGTGTAGGAAATTCTCTTAATGTTATATTTTGATCAGCCATGATTTGGTTATCAAATTCAAAATCAAATAAAATTACTATTAGTAATGAGAATCAAATCAACAATCACATCAAAACCAAAATCAAATCAACACAGAATCATATAAAATCACTACAGATTTAAAAAGAAAGGAAAATAGGAAAAGCGGTTTAAATAAAATCTAAAAAATCTAAAAATATGACTAAAAATCAATTAAAATAAAATAAAGTTCCTACAAATTTTTTCGGATTTTTTTGAAAAAATGAAAACAGAAAATAAATCATAAAAATAGAAAAAAAATTGTGATTTTGAGGGTCGAAATCTTCTAAAGGAGTACTGTTCCTCGATTTTTTTTCTGAATTCTTGAAAAAAAATCGGAGCAAATTAAAACAGTAGCTTCCAAACTTACCCGATAGGTTGAAATACTTACCACTATACAGCAACCGGTACTGCAACCCTGAAAACCAATAAACACAACAAAAAACAATAAAAATGATAGCAATAATACTATACCTATGACTCTAATATCGGTTAATAACAACAAGAATCCCCAGCAACGACGCCAATTTGATCAGCTGTCGCACACAGATAAAAAACGAGTAATTTTTAAAACTATAGATAGCGACAATGGCACGAGTCGTATTGCAAGGAGTCTTGGATTATTATTAACCAACTGAATCAATTATGGGGGGTTAGTTTTGTTTATGAAGCAGAGAAATAAGTGATTATCAAATAAGCTAAAACGGCTAATCTACTGATTTCAGTTCCAACTTATCATTGATTATTATAAATTCAATCTCCTAATCTATTCCTATTCGACTAAAAAAATCACTGACAAGCGCAACAAATTTTATGTGATGTAAGTTCCTATTATCCAAATTAAGCAAACAGATTTAAGCCATCACGGATTAAGCAAACGCGAATTAATCAAACACGATAACGAATTAAGCAAACACAAACGTGATTATAGTTAAGGATCATACAACAATCGAATTAAATCAATATACTCTATAAAAATTGAATTAAGCAAACAATAATCACATAATATAATTGAACGGGATAGAAACCCGATTAAAATTATTATAACCTCAAAATACGATGGAACCCATAATCAGCAGATTTCGCCTTATAATTAGTTCTCCATTAGAAACGTACAAAGTTAAGTTTATCATGAAAAGAAAGTAACTCCAAACACTGTAGCGGCTGCCTAGGTATTAGAGAGAACGACCAATTTGGTTTACAACCCAATTGGGTCAAATACATAACCCATACCTGTAGCGGTGAATTTGGTGAGACTAGAGTTATGGGAAAACTTAGCTCATTTTAAACAGAGTTGCCACCGCGCTTTATTATTTCCAAAAAGGAATGGGTGAAAGAGCGAATAAAACCCATTGAAGTTTTTAAAATCAAAACTAATAAACTTATCAGAGTACTGGCTACGGAGGGTTTGATATACAAGAGAAAGATTTTAAGCACCCTTCATATCCATGGTACTCCATGGGAACCTCTTTGTTTTTATGTTATTGTCTTTTGTTTATAAATAACCTTTTTTGTGAAAATCTATGTGAAAAAACTTGTTTGAAATAGAGGGTGGGGATGGGAAGAGAAGTTTTTGAAAGTGAGCTCGATAAGATATCGCATCTTAGACCTACATACCCCTTAAATGCAATAGGGAAGTCAGAGCTTTTGTAGTTCCTCTTTTAAAAAAGGAAAAAAAAAGGGTTAAGCTTTAAAATACTTAACAAGTTTAAAAAAAGATTAGGTTTTAAAATACCTAATAAATTTAAAAGGTTAAGCTTCAAAATACTTAACAATTTTGGAAAAGGAATTAGGCTTTAAAATACCTAATAAGTTTAAAAGGGTTAAGCTTTAAAATACTTAACAATTTTAAAACAAATCAAAGAAGGACCAAACTTTAAAATACAAGGTCAATGGGTTAAGAGAAGTTTCACCGGGAATAATTCATCTCTTAACACCAAAGTTTAAAAACAAGATCAATGGATCAAGAATAGTTTCACCAGGAATAATTCTATTCTTAATACCAAGGTTTCAAAACAAAAGGGTTTGGTTAAGCTTTAACAATACTAAACCATAAACAAGTGAAAAGCTTTAAAATACTTTGCACAAACATAAAAGAGATTGGAAAAGAATTTAAGTACCTTGACAATTTAGTCAATATCATTCCCATCCTTTGGATAAAACATCAAGCTTAAACAATTAACAATAAATACCTCATATATGTACAAGAACAAACAAGTGAGTGTTAACAAGCAAGAGATGAATGTATCTAAACCCTTGAATTCAAATCATGTATGAATGATGAATGGTTAATGTGATGATTAAACATGGGGTTAGATAAACAAAATAAATAAGTGATGATATTCAAATAACAATTAAGTACAAATCATGGATTAAAATCAACAAGTATGTACAAGCACAAATAAAAATGGATAAACTAAGATCAACATGTTGCAAATTTTTTTGTTAGGGTTTTAAACCTAAGGTTTTTAAATTAGGGTTTTGATTTAAGGTTTCTAAAGAAATACCTAGACCTAATTAATTTTAATTGTTAAATATCAATTTCTTTAAGAGAAATGGTCTAAGGATACATGAGAAATTCAATGACATTCTAACATAACCCTAAACAATTATTTACAAAAATATACTAAGTCACTTTAGAAAAATATTCAAAAGGAAACATATTTCTGTTGATTTTTCATATATTAAAAGACTTGTTTTTTGATTAATTTTAAAATGATGATAAAATAAATATTTTGGTGATTTTTTAACATGGTATGAAAATACTCAAAATAAATAAAACACACAAAAAAGAAAGGATTAAAAAGACCTATTTTTCTATTTTTTATGATTTTTCAAAGTTATAAAAATGGGAAATAAACAAGTGATAAAAAATATTAGAAATGGTCCTCACAAGGCTTGAACTCAGGACCTTAAAGCCAATAGCTCAAAAGCTTAACACTGGGCCAGCGCGCTATGGGTGATATGAGAGTGCATTCAGTTAGTTTTATTTATAAACAAGTGAGTTTGAAAACTAAAAAAAATGGGAAAAAGGTCAGGGGCGAGGGGAATTCAAACCCCAGACCTTGGGGGTCATAGGCGCTTTAAGAGGCAAGAGGAGAACCAATTGAGCTATAACGATGTAGTCGTTTAACACTCGCTTCTAATTTGTTTTATTTTAAACTTTTTTTTTTAAATTGAAGAATGGCGCGAAGGCCATCTTCATCTTCGTGGAGATAACAAGAACAACAACCATGGCTGATTTTCCAACTCCTTCATTTCTCATCCGTTTACAAAAATGTAAACATGGAAATTCATTGAAATTTCATCAGGAATTCAACCATGTAGTCATCATTCATTAATTCATTCTGAAACATAAGAATTTCACTCAAAACCGTATGAGGCCTAAAATTGAAATTTAAAATTAAACTCTTAATATGAACAATCAATGATCAAAACCTTAGGGCTATTAGTTAACATGTAAAAACGAGCATTTTGGTAACAAGAAGCACATAAATTGAGCTCCTTTTGAGGGAGCTCGAATTTGAGTTACCTACCTCTGAAAATGGAGGTCTGGAGAGTGATTGAGAGGACCTGGGAATGCCTCAAGTATTCAGAAAGCTTCAACAAACCACCAGGAAGCTATTGCAATGCTTAGATTTTCTTGAAAGTTCCTGCAACTCAAAATTCGATTTCACCTTAAACCTGCAAAAGTTATGGTTAGTATGCTATGAAAATGGTGTTACAGATCATATGCAGATGTTTGGATAGCTTCTATATGATGTTTAAAAGCTATCTAAACCATAAAGCCTCAAAACGCACGAGTGGAATTGGTTTTTTGCAAGTTTGAGTTCAAAGGTTCTTTAATGGAGTTTTGAAATGGTGATTTCTGGTTGAAGGCGTTTGGTAGGTGTTTGGGTGTTATAGACAGTTTCTATATGTGATATAGAAGCTATGTGAAAGGTTATTTGAGTGGCTAAGTGTTTGGTTTAAGTTTTGGCTTGTAATGAGCTTAAAGAAAGCTTTAATGGAGGTTAAAAAGTGATTTTTGGTTTGGAAGTATTTGGAAGGCTAAGGAAGGTATAGACACCTTCTAAATGATGTTTAGAATTTGTCTAAACTATTAGTTGACACCCAGAACTCTTAGAACAAGAATTCACTATAAAAGTGAAAAGATGGAAAAATGGGGAATTTCAAGTGAAGGTGGACTTGGAGAATTATGGTGTAATTGATGCAATGAGCAATGCCCTCTATTTATAAGCAAGAATTAGGGTATTTGGGAGGAAAAATTTCAAAATTTTGAAGCTCCCATGTGACTTTGTACCATGTTGCTTCTTTGTGAAGAAATGAGAAAGTTATGGTTTCAATGGTGAGGTACAAGCTTTAAGCATGCTTGCAAGGACTTTGATATGATCTTAGAGGCTTGCTTGTGAGATTTAAATTGCTTTTGGTGCAGAAGAGACATTGTAGTGGCTCAAGGAGAGTGGACTTTGTGCATAAAGCCTCTTTATCAAAATGGAAGTGTGATCTTTATGCCATTAATGGAATGATCAATTGGATAATGGCTTAAACACTTGGATTATAGCTCAAAAGAATGTGTAATCTTCTGATTATGGTGCTTTGAACAAGTTATATGGGCTGCAAGAAAGGAATCTTTCAAATTTGAACAAGTTTGGTTCATAACTTCTTCACTTTCTTCATGTTCTTCTTCATTTTCAAGTGTTCATGGTGGCATATTGACAAAATCATATCTCATGAATGGAGCCATGGATTTTCATGCTACTTAGCTCTTTTGAAAGCCCTTGCTACATAATTCAAATGAGTAGTTGAAAGTTTCCTCAAACTCTTTTTGGATCATTGAGTAAAATGGCCATAAAGTTAAGAAAAAATCCAAGTAAAACACTTGAAAAAATTTCTAAGTCTTTGAAAATTATCTTCTTAATTCCATATCTCTCAAAATAATCACTTTTTGAAAAAAGTTCCATTGTGATAAGTTGTTTGTTTTTCCAAGATCTACAACTTTCATGTTGGGATATTTTTGAGTGTGTAAGCAAAATTTTAAGATCCATGAATTAAGTCAAAATACACTTAAAAACCCTAGTTTGACTTTTTGTTGACTTTTTGATTCTTGATGAATTCTCTGAA
This sequence comes from Vicia villosa, assembly GCF_029867415.1. Taxonomy (NCBI): domain Eukaryota; kingdom Viridiplantae; phylum Streptophyta; class Magnoliopsida; order Fabales; family Fabaceae; genus Vicia; species Vicia villosa. The sequence continues at coordinate 202,968,606 of NC_081180.1, read as the reverse complement.
TTTTCTTTGATCAAATGTCTTCAATATCCATATGATGATGATTTGGATCCTTAAAAGTCCATGGTTGACTATTTTTATCAAAAGTCAAAGGTTGACTTGCACAATTGACTTTTTCCAGATGAACTACAGTTTTGTGATTTTCAAATGAATCAATATCTCCTCTTTAAATGAATGATATGAATGGAATATAATGTTGATTTAGATGCCCTTGAATCATATTTTGAGTCTTGGAACCATCTCCTGATTAAAACTCAACCCTCCATTGAAATTAGGTCAAAAACCCTAATTGGAGCTTCTGATGAACTTAAAGGTGATTGATCTTGCATCGACCTATCCTTGGGTTTTGATTTTGATTGAAGAAACCTTTGAATCATAGAAGAATGTTGAATTTCTCTGTGGGCCTCAAAACCCTAATTTGCTCAATTTCTTCTTGATCAGTCTCCTGTCTTAGGACACAAGCAACAAACAACAATTTTTTTGTATTTTTTGTTAGCAAATGATAAATGCATGATGATTATGATGACAATGATGATCCTAATGTTTAAGCTATGGTGGGATCTTGGTGGTCAAAAATTGGGGTGCAACAAGACCCATAACAAATAACCAAAAACAAAAATATATTTAATGCTGAAACTTCAAACGCAATTCTGGAAATGATGCAATCCTAATCTGCCTTTGACTCCAACATGAAAGTTGTAACTCTTTCTCTTAGCTTTCCAGCAATTATAAGAACGTGTCGATCCGATTCTCGTAGGTCCAATTATGATTATTTTATTGCAAACTGCTAATGGTGAAAACAACAATTAAGCCACTGCAATAACAGAAGGAACAACCTCATGTTATGTCAACAATTTACCGAAGGATATTACAGAGAGAGAGTTGGCGCAATTTTTCGAAAGTTGGGGGAAAGTGGTGGACGTCTACAGCGAGAAAAAGAAATAAACTAGGAAAGATCTTCGGGTTTGTTAGATATGCAGATATCAAAGACGGGAAATGGCTAGAAGATCAATTCAAGAATGTTTGGTTCGGTTCTTACAAGGCGTGGGTGAACATTTCAAGGTTCCGAAGACAATATGGTGGAACTTACTTCTGGAGTCACACCAACACAGAGAAACTACATACAACAATAAGAAAGGAGAGGATGAACATGGACAACCAGAAACCAAGGAACATAGAAACATGGAAGAGTATCAGAAAGGTAGGAAAGTCATATGCAGACGCAATCAGGAACAAAGAACAACATGTGGAACGTCAAGAGAAGATGCATGACACTCACACAGGCTGGAGGGATCACCAAAACGGAGTTGCTTTTAAAGAGGGTTCAGGAATAGTCATTACAATTAAAGAAGAAGAGATGGCTTGGGTCAAAGCAGGCTTTATCGAATTCGTCAGGAAGGCGGAAGAGGTAAACTTAATACAACAAAGACTGGAGAAAGAAGGCATCATGACAGTGAAGGTAATTCCTATGGGAGGTGAAAGAGTTTTCTTAAAAGTAGAAGAGAATGAAGAATTCAATAGTTTAGTTAGAGAGTCCTCGATTATTTTCATTCGAGAGTTCAGCGTGATCAGAAAATGGGAACCAAGAGACGTCGGAGGCTCGAGATATGTGTGGATGCGAGTTTTGGGAATTCTTATACATGCTTGGTGCAACAAAATGTTTTCCTTAATAACAATTTCCTTTGGCAGGCTCATAAAAGTAGATCAAGAAACATAAGACAGAGAGAGATTGGACTTAGCCAGATTGTTCGTTCGGACGCCTAACATGGAATTTATCAACAAGACGATCAATGTCCAAATAAACAAAGAGAACTTTGTCATAAAAATCACAGAAGAATTGTGCAATTGTGATCCTGATGATTGCATATTGGATTTCAACGGCTTTTCCACTGGTATGGAAAATGATGATGATGATGACAGCTCTGTTAACTCAGAAGATACATGTATCCCTCCTTCCATGGCGTCTTTGGAAGACGAAGAGACCGTGAAGAAATTGGAAGATAATTATGAGCAATTAATTAAGGCGGCGGCTGCAGCTCAAGCTTTAATTGTGGAATCGCAGGCGGCTGACAATAGATGGAACGAGAATAACGAGGAAATTACCTTTCGAGAACCTGCACCAATATTTAATACCACGACTTACAAATCAAATGCATGCAGTGATGGTAACTATTCAGAGTCAATGGGGGGAATTAATCTGCCATGTGGGAATACATAAGTAAATGAAATAGAGAACTTATCGGTGGACCCAAGGGCAGGAGAAAATATTGGGCTTCCACTAGATACAAGCCCAAATGAAAATAATGATCTGATACAAGAAGTAAGAGGATATCAAGCTCAAACTGAAGATAAAGTGAATGCTCTAGATTCAGCCTACTCACCTGAATTAAGTCTGAATGCTAACAAAAGTGATGGCATCATTGCCGTCGAGAAGGTTCATAAGGGTAACAATATCGTAGAAAAGGGCAAAAAACCTCTTTCAAGGCAGGGAGGATTGAGAGTATCAAACACAATAGATGCTGCATTTCAGACTCCAAAGGATCGAATAAAGAAGAGGGTAGAAATTTTGAGGAAGAAGAGACTATTGAGAAAAGGGAAAAGGGAGTCTTCCAAATGTACTTGCAGCCAACGCTCCAGACAAATACAGGTACACACTCAACAAAATTTTGTATTGACAGAAAATGAATCAGATAAAAATATGTGGGTAATTCTTCATGGAGAGGCTAAAGAAGTTGCAAAGGACGTATAGGAATTAGGGAAAGATTATGGCCTAGTACACAAAGGGGAGGAAGGAGAAATTATCCAAGAATTGGTGTTAGGGGTGAAGAGGGGATAAGGAACCTCTTAACGGAAAAGCTTTGGGTGGGAGTAGAAGTCAATTTTTTTTATGAAGTTAATCAGCTATAACATAAGGGGTTTGGGTGGTCTGGCTAAGGAAAAAAGAAATATAGTTCTTAATTCAAAATCAAAGGCCTGATGTTATTTGTATTCAAGAAACAAAACTGGAATCAATTGAGAGAAGTCAGTGTTCATGGATGTGGGGAAATTCAGAATGTAATTTTGCTTTCAAGCCATTAGAAGGCATATCAGGCGGTCTTTTAACAATATGAAACAACAACATCATATCAGCTTAGAGAATCACCACCAGGGACCATGTGCTAAGGCTAGAAGGGGAGTGGGGGGATGAAAAGAAAAAAATCAACATAGTAAATGTGTATGCTCCGTGCGAGTCTAGAAAAAAACGCATTCTTTGGGTCGACTTAAAAGCTATGATCCAGGCGAAGAAAGAAGAACGATGGTGTATATTGGGAGATTTCAACGCTATAAGGGAAGTTTCAAAAAGAAGGGGTTCTAGTATTGTTGTACACAGGGACGAGATTGAAGAGTTTGATGACTTCATCAGCGAATCTGAGTTGATCGATCTACCGTTGCACGGCAGAAAGTTCACTTGGTCCAGAATTGGAGATTCCGCTTAGAGCGGGATCTAGGGGTGTGCATGGATCAAAAACCAAACCAAATTGAACCATATATATGGTTTGGTTTGGATTTTAAAACCATTTTCATAAAACCAGTTTATTTTTTTAAAACCGGTTTACATGTGGATCGGTTCGGTTTAAAACCGGTTTCTCAAAAAAAAACCAATTTTCAAAAAAGTTAGTTTTAAACCGGTTTCTCTCAAAACCAATTCAATATTTAAAATTAATTTTATTTACTTTGAATTAATACCAATTTTTTAAATCAATTTTTCACTTAAACTATTTTATTCATTTTAAACTAATACCAACTTTTTTAAAATCAATTCAATACTAACACGTAACATAACTTAAGCTAGTTTAAGTGGTAGTTGGATAAAATAAATTATTTGAAGATATTATTTTTATGTAGCAGTACGTAGTTATCAATTACTTTATGATTAATTATTTAAAATTAAATTGCTAATAGCGCAGGACTAATAACTAAGAGATGTGAATATCATAAAAAAAACATAATTACGAGACGTGAATAGTTTGCACAGTGTATTTTCATTTTCAACTTAGGACTATATATTAAATAGGTGAGAGTTAGAATATTTGTCTTTCGTAAATTTTATTTTCAACTTAGCATCTAATTTGGATTGACAATAAATTAATTTTTAATTGAGTCTCATCATCATATATTATATTAAAAATAACAATTTTTTTCTAAAAATATTGCAAGCATGGGCTATTAGCAATTGATAACTACTACCACACGATAGTATATTAAAAATGAACATAATATTATAAATAATTTTATTTTAATTTAATAAAATAATTGTTTAAAATTAAATTTTTTATTCAGAATTTATTAATGTGTTATTAGAGAAATTTAACTTTTATCATCATATATGTATGTGGTTAACCATGAAAAGAGACAAAAATATAAATTTAATACATAATAAAATTTGGGTACCCAATAACTAAACCACATTATTATTGTGGGTTCCGGTTTATAATTGGACAACAAAATGGATACCCAATTTTATATTTTAACATTTGGATTGGGTTTTAAAAAGTGGAACAATTTGGATACTAATTTGGTTATGAAAAACCGGTTTTTTTGCACACCCCTAGCGGGATCGATAGATTTATTCTTTCAGAATCATGGTACAATGAATGGCCGACAAGTAAACAATGGTGCCTTGAAAAAGGCCTATCCGATCATTGTCCTATCATGCTTAGCGAAATCCAAAAACATTGGGCCTAAAAACCATTTCGGATGCTCAATTGCTGGAAGGACACAGAAGGTTACTATAATTTTGTTAGAGAACATTGGAGAAACATGAAGATAGAAGGTTGGGGCATGTTTGTATTAAAATAAAAATTGAAGTTGATTAAGGAGAAGCTCAGAGCTTGGCATAAAGATCACACGCAAAACCTTGGGGAAAAAATAAAAGAAGCAAAAGCCGAACTTAACAGACTTAAACTTAAAGAAGAATCAACAGGCCTAACAGAGGAGGAGTCACAATCTAAGAGATAAAGATGGGATCAAATATTCAAATTATCAACTCTCAACAGCAGCATTCAATGGCAAAAATCAAGAGTAAGATGGCTTAAGGAAAGAGATACAAACTCTAAGTACTTTCATGGTTGCATCAATAAGAGAAGAAGAGAGAACGAAATCTTAAGCTTGGAATAAAATGGTAGAATACTGAGTGAGGTGGCTGAAATAAAAAACTCAATTTTCGACCACTTCCAAAATCAGTTCTTAGCTAGAGGCATTAGACCATTGCCAATCAACATGAATTTCAAGAGGGTTAATGATAATGAAAATGAGGAGTAGGTAAAAGTTTTCACAAAAGAGGAAGTTAAAAGAGCGGTTTGGGAGTGCGATAGCTCGAAAAGTCCAGGGCCAGATGGAGTGAACCTTGGTTTTATTGAAGAGTTTTGGGAAGACGTCAAAATAGACTTCATGCGTGTAATGACAGAGTTTCACACCAATGGTAGGATTGTGAAAGGGGCAAATAGCTCGTTCATAGTGTTAATACCAAAAAAAGGAACCCAGTAAAGGTGTCAGATTTTAGGCCTATTTCCCTAATCGGCTACATTTACAAAGTCACCTCCAAAGTACTAGCGAATAGGCTGAAAAAGGTGATCCGCTTAGTGGTGTCTGAAACACAGTCAGCGTTCATTTCAGGAAGACAAATCCTAGACAGAATTCTCATTGTCAACGAAATTGTGGACGAGGCAAAAAGAAAGAAAAAATAATTGTTATCGTTCAAGGGTGACTTCGAAAAAGAATTTGATTCGGTTATTTGGAATTTCCTAACATTCGTTATGCAAAAGATGGGGTTTCACGAGAAATGGAGAAGATGGATCATACAATGCTTATCTATAAACTCAACATCAGTGCTGGTGAACGGGAGTCCCACAAAGGAATTTTCGATGTGCCGTGGTCTTAGACAAGGAGATCCCTTATCTCCGTTCCTTTTCTTGCTGGCAGGAGAAGGATTTAACCTTCTAATGAAAAAAGCAGTGGAATCTGGGGATTTTTCTGGATTTAGCTTTGATGGCGGCAACGAGTGCTTTTCACATCTTCAGTATGCCGATGATACCTTAATCATAGGCAGAAAAGGGTGGGGAAACATACGGATTATAAAGGCAATTCTACTGCTGTTTGAGTTAATGTCGGGTCTCAAAGTGAATTTCCATAAAAGTTCGCTGATCGGTATTAACATTCCGCAGAATTGGTTAGAGGAGGCATCCAACATCTTAAAATGCAAGGTAGGATCTACACCATTCAAATATCTTGGCTTACCGATTAGGGAAAACCCAAGAAGAATAGCGACGTGGCATCCCGTAGTTGATACAGTAAGATCTAGATTGTCGAGATGGAAGCATAACTAACTGTCTATTGGAGGTCGGGTAGTTATTATCAAATCAATCTTGTCAGCTATCCCGGTCTATTATCTCTCCTTCTTTAAGGCTCCGACAGGTATAATCTCAAAACTCGAATCAATGTTTAAACAATTCTTGTAGGGTGGGAGAAAAGGAAAATAAACTGGGTCAAATGGGATACGGTATGTAGACCATTAGAAGAGGTGGGCTTGGGCATAAAAAAATTGAGAGGATTCAATGATGCTCTCTTGGGTAAATGGGTTTGGAAACTTAGATTGGAAAAAGAAGGTCTTTGGTTTAAAGCATTAGCTAATAGATATGGAGATTTTGATGGGCCCATCATAAGTGGAGGGAGAGATAACTCTCTTTGGTGTTCTGATTTAAGTCATTTAGAACTAGGGGAAAGCGTATTAGCGAATGAATATTCAGTCAAAGAAACATATAAGAAAATTACACAGGATAGATCTCGCTTGATCAACCCTTGTGGTTGAAGATTTGGAATAAGAGCATTCCGTTAAAAATCTTCTGTCTTGTCTGGAGGCTTTTTCAGAATAAAATTGCTACTAAAGACAATTTGTATAGCAGAGGTGTCATTAACCAAGAATCTTTATTGTGTTGTAGCGGTTGCGGGATCGAGGAATCGGTCTCCCACCTATTCTTTGAATGTCCTATTTTTGCAGGTATTTGGTATCACTTCGCAAATTGGTTGGGAATGTCAACGACATTCCACAGAGAAGGACTAGACCACTTTCACCAATTTGAAGGTTTGATCGATAGCGGTAGACGTTTTTCTGAGAAAGTTAGGGTGATTTGGTTCGCTTGCATATGGTGCATATGGAGATCAAGAAATGAGAAGCTGTTCAAAAATAAGGAAATCAATATGCACAACATGGTCGAATTCGTGATTTGTTGGTCTTGAAATTGACTGAAACTAAAATCAAGTAGCATCGACTACAATGTAACTTTGTGGTATTTGAATCTGAGAGCTGCTCTTGGAGGTGTGAATTATTTTTGAAACCCGGTCAGCAGGAGCATTTTTCCGTTTGTGGTTCAGCAGTTTGGAGATCCATTTTTTATTCTCATTTTATGCAGGATGTTTCGTCCGCCGAATAGTTTGTCTCCTGCAGTCAGAATCGAAAAATGCATCAGTGGGAGAACGGTATCAAATATTCAGGACGTTTATGGTGTTGTTTCTGGTGTGGAGCACACTGTCATTATTTATAGCTTCTGTCAATATCGCTGATGCAGACTGTAGTTGTTGTTAGGAGCATCATTGTTGATGCATGCTGTAATTGGTTCCTTGTGCATTGTGTAGCTTGGTTATATCTTAGTTTACTGCAACATGAAAACTATGTATTTTTCTGGTTTGGCATTTCTTATGCTGACCAGCTTCTTTTTAATTTTAATCTTGGCCTTTTCCAAAAAAAAAAGATCATATTAAAATTGTATGATAGAATGAATTAGTCATAATTATTTTATGATCTAAAAATTAAAATTATCACACGATTCGTTATTTTTGTTAATTAATTATGATTTGTATAATCATAAATATATTTTTAATTAAATGAATTTAAATATAAGTAATATAACATAATATAAAATTGAAAGGATAGGAAATTTATATATTAAATAGAATGTCTTTACTCAGGGATGTGAACGTCTCGACTGAAATGGAAAATACTCAGGGAAGTCTTTTATTTATAAATTCTTCTAGTATTTATATCATGGGGAGATTGTTAATCTTAGGGGGAGACATATTCACACACTATGTTTATATGCTTATGCTATAACTGTGTAATTGTCTTTAGTCATCTGATACTCTGATCACAAATTCATATCAATTATATATGTTTTTGTCTTCATCAAAAAGGGGGAGATTGTTAGAACAAGATTTGTTCGGATCAATATTCTTAGTTTTGATGATAACAATGTATATGAATTTTGTATAAGACAATGTGGTACTCTAATCCTATGAATTTTCCATTTCAGGAAATATATAAAGAGTATGCACAATTCAGCACAAGAAGCACTGACTCAGAAGGTTCAAGTATGCAACATCAGAACATGCTCTCGCAAGACATCAGAATATGGTCAAGCAGAATCAGAACATGGTCTATGAAGCCATAGAAGAACTTGAGTTCAGAAGCAGAAGCACTGAAGTTCTTATGGTATCACGCTAGAAGCACTTCAAAGTCAGAAGACAAGAAGATACTCTGCACCAAGCTGAATGACTCTGACATTCAAACGTTGTATCTACAAAGATCAGATCAGAAGCAAGTACAAGATGACAGGCTACGCTGACTGACAAAAGGAACGTTAGAAGCTATTAAAGGCAAAGTCAGTTAAAGCAGGAAAAGCAAGGCTCGAGGTAGTTGACAAAAGAGTGAAACATTAAATGCAAAGCTGTACGGATCACGCAACGCATTAAATGCTCCCAACGGTCATCTTCTCATAACGCCTATAAATAGAAGTTCTGATGAGAAGCTGAATACATAACTCTTGCGGAAAATACAGAAACGCTGTCAAATTCAAAAGCTCTCAAACTTCATCTTCAATCTCACTACTCTTGTAATATCTTAGTGAGATTTAAGCTTAGAACTTAAGAGAAATATCACAGTTGTGATTATTGCTTATTAAGAAGCATTTCAATACTCTTGTAAACATTTATTTTACATTGATTTGTAAAAGGTTCCTAGAGTGATCAAGTTGTGATCAGTAGATTCTAGAAGACTTAGAAGTTTCTAAGTAGTGTATTTCCTAGAGTGATCAAGGTGTGATCAGAATACTCTAGAAGACTTAGAGGGTATCTAAGTGGAAAACCATTGTAATCAAGGTTGATTAGTGTATTAAATCCTCAGGTGAGGTTAATCACTCTAAGGGGGTGGATTGGAGTAGTTTTGTACTGGTAACGCATGAGGAATTCAGATCCTTCATGAAGAAGCAGACTGAAAGCACCTTTGAGATTCAAGACCTTCTGGCCAAGATAGTTTCTAAGCTAGGCTAGTCGTAGTCCTTTGGTCTTAGTTGTCTCTTTGTTCTTGCATCTGTTTTTCTGCATCTCCTTCTGTATCTTCTGATATTTTGTTGACTCAATGAAATATTATCTTCTTCTCTCATATTGTTTGTTTTTCATTTGAATCGTTTGATTGCTTTTTGATGTTATGACAAAAGGGGGAGAAAACGTGATAATTGATTTGATTTATTATATCAGTTGCTGGGAGTCAGTCTCAACATTCCTAACAATATTTGCAAGTTCTTTGTCTTTGAGATTTTTGCAGGAGTGAAGATATTCTGAAAAAGCTCAACATGAGAAGCAAATACATGGGGAAATGCAATTCTGTAAAGAAGCATGTTCTTGGAACTTGAAGCAAGCTTAGTGCTGTGAAGCTTCAAGATCAGAAGCAAGAAGGAAGAATGTTCTGATATTCTCGTGGCAGAATATGCTCTAACACATTCTTATCCCTTATATGTTCTGATATATATTTCTTTTAAGAACTTACCAGAGTTGTTGCTCTGATACATGTTCCTTCTTAAAAGAATGATTTTGACTCATTCATGCTCTGACTTTTGTCGTATAGTTTGTTCTGAAACATTTCAGGATGTAAAGATGCTCTGATGATGCTCTGGTACATTCAAGAATGTTCTGATACAATCAAGCATACAATGACTCAAGAAGAAATTCAAAGCTCTGAAGCTGTCATATGGAAGCAAGAAGCAGAAGCTCTGAATGTTCTGAAGTTTAAGCAAAATGTGAACGTCTCGACTGAAATGGAGAATACTCAGGGAAGTCTTTTATTTATAAATTCTTCCAGTATTTATTTCAGGGGGAGATTGTTAATCTCAGGGGGAGATTGTTAATCTCAGGGGGAGACATATTCACACACTTGTTTATATGCTTATGCTATAACTGTGTAATTGTCTTTAGTCATCTGAATTTCTGATTGCAAATTCATATCAATTATATATGTTTTTGTCATCATCAAAAAGGGGGAGATTGTTAGAAAAAGATTTGTTCTGATCAATATTCTTATTTTTTATGATAACAATGTATATGAATTTTGTATAAGACAATGTGGTACTCTAATCCTATGCATTTTCCATTTCAGGAAATATATGAACAGTATGCATAATTCAGTGCAAGAAGCACTGACTCAGAAGGTTCAAGTATGCAACATCAGAACATGCTCTCGCAAGACATCAGAAGATGGTCAAGCAGAATCAGAACATGGTCTATTGAAGCATCAGAAGAACTTGAGATCAGAAGCAGAAGCACTGAAGTTTTTATGGTATCACGCTAGAAGCACTTCAAAGTCAGAAGACAAGAAGATGCTCTGCACCAAGCTGTTTGACTCTGATTAATTCAAACGTTGTATCTACAAAGATCAGATCAGAAGCAAGTACAAGATGGCAGGCTACGCTGACTGACAAAAGGAACGTTAGAAGCTATTAAAGGCAAAGTCAATTAAAGCAGGAAAATCAAGGCTCGAGGTAGTTGACAAAAGAGTGAAACATTAAATGTAATGCTGTACGAATCACGCAACGCATTAAATTCTCCCAAATGTCATCTTCTCAAAACGCCTATAAATAGAAGTTCTGATGAGAAGCTGAATACAACACTCTACGCAAACATACAGAAACGCTGTCAAAGTGAAAAGCTCTCAAACTTCATCTTCAACCTCACTTCATTACTGTTGTAATATCTTAGTGAGATTAAGCTTAAACTTAAGAGAAATATCACAGTTGTGATTATAGCTTATTAAGAAGCATTGTATAACTCTTATAAGAATTTGTTTACATTCATTTGTAAAGAACTAGAGGAGATCAAGTTGTGATCGGATTCTCTAGAAGTCTTAGAGGGTATCTAAGCACCGTGTTCCTAGAGTGATCAGGTTGTGATCAGAATACTCTAGAAGATTTAGAGGGTATCTAAGTGGAAAACCATTGTAATCAAGATTGATTAGTGGATTAAATCCTCAGGTGAGGTAAATCACTCTAAGGGGGTGGACTGGAGTAGTTTCGTTAACAACGAACCAGGATAAAAATCATTGTGCAATTGTTTTTATCTTAAGAGTTTTTAAAGTCACACTTATTCAAACCCCCCATTTCTAAGTGTTTTTCTATCCTTCAGCCCTCAATTTCAAAATTGAGAAATGATTTCTTACTTTGCAAAAAGTAACTACAAGAGAAGTGTTTCAAGAGCAACTGTTAGGAAAGCTTTTGTTTCTTGGGACAATGCATGTTTACCTAAAAATGCTGGAGGTCTGAATTTCAAATACCTTGAGGATTGAAATAAGGCAACTATGCTGAAGATGCTTTGGAATATACATGTGAAGGATGTTAAGTTTTGGATTAGGTAGATTAATCATACTACGTGAAAGGCAAATTGATTTTGCAGTGACAACCTAGCAGTAATAGCTCATGATCCTACACAGTGAGTATTGGGACAAAAGTGTACACCAGAAGGATTTCAGAACTATTGACATGTATAAGGACATCATGGGAAATAATACTCATGTGAGGTGGAAAACAATCTTCTTCCAAAATCATGCTAGGCCCCGTGCCTGTTTCATTTTGTGGTTAAACTTTATTGGTCGAATCCCTACCAAAGATAGGCTTGCCAAGATTGGGATACATACTGATGGTGTTTGATGTTTTTGTAATCAGTATGAATCATTAAATCACTTGTTGTTTGATTGCAGGTACACGAGAAACATTTGGCAACAAATGCTCTTGTGGATTGGGTACAATAGAGTTTGTAGTTCTTGGGATAGGGAGTGCATTTGGCTCATAACTGAAACGATCAAGAAAGGTTGGAAAGGAGATACGCTAAAGTTGATTACGAACAAAACTTTTTATCACTTGTGGCAAATGAGAAATGACTGTGTTTTTAATCATAAGAACCCGCAACCCGATTTTATCAAAACCTTTAAGAGTGTGGTTGGGACGAGATGTAAGTCATACAAGAATTTTAGGAACCATGTGAATATGGCTTCACTGGAGATCCAATAGAGTTGTAAGTTGTTATTTAGTCAGCTAGTTTCTTAGCTTTTGTTTGTAGCATGGACCTATGGATTGATGTGGCCTTACTTGTTTTGGAAATAAAATTATATTTACTCCAAAAAAAGTGTTCCAAGAGCAACCATTACAAACCCTAACTGTTTGATGTTGATTAAACCCCTTCTCTTCTGTTGATCTTCACGCACGATCAATTGTACCTATTCCAACACAAGACTCCCAATTCAATCTGCCGTTATCACACAACTCTTTTGCGTGATTTATCTCCAAAGCTTTCACTAGGTTGTGATTCCTTCTTAGACCGTCTTGCACGAAAACCCCAAAATCTACCAAAGATCTTGGAGGACAAACCCGCAATTTTTCCTGATGAAACCCCTGCATATATCAACCCTATATTCTCGGCTACACAATTACCAAATCGGACGTTATCAAACCTCGTCTCGATGGCACCCCAACCAAACAAAAGATGATTATGTGTGATTTGTCAGTGCGTATTGTAACAGTCGGTTTTTACGGTATTTATTTTATTATAATGTTTTATACTCTTTGGTGTGTTAATTAATTATTTAATCGTTATGAAATTTAATTATTAATTTAACTAATTAAACTTGAGTGCATTTGTGTTTAATAGAATTAACTAAGTTATTAGAGAGTTAGATTAATTGGGCCTATTTATTGGAGTAATAAGCAATTAGGGGGTGTTATCAATTTTAAAGCCCAATATAATAAATAAAGATAGAAAGAGAGGAAATGAGGTGTAGGAGCATCATATTTCATTTTCTGGTTTAAAGAATTGAAGTGGTGGAGAGGAACAAGAAGAGGAACTAGGGTTTTGGAGGAGAAATCAAGAGGTAAGGGGGAGAATCCCTAATCATTGTGGGTTAGTATAATGGGGTAATGGGTAGGTTAATATATTTATATTTGCCTATAGATGAATCCTATAAAATATGTGTTTGTTTGATTTCTATTTACTATACTGGAAACTGTTGAGAAATTGAAAATTGAAGGTGAAGTTTAATGCTGAAAAATGATGGACTCGGTATACGTATATGTATGGAAACCGGAACTGGGAAGAAAATATTACCTTCACTTACTGTAGCGCATACCCAAATGAAAAGAATGTCATATACTTACTTTACTTACTGTATCGTGTTGTTTAATTAGAAAACAAGTCCCTTAGTCACTTACTGTAACGTGTATACTAGGAAGAGAGTTCTGTGTATAACTCTTCATTAATTCGCTACAGTTGTTAGCTGGCCAATTAATAATGTGCCTTGTTTCATCTCCTTTTGCTTCGTATTGTGTATTTATTGTCTACTAGCCATTGGTCAAATGAAAGTGGTCTGTTCCATTTGTTTATTTCCCTTTATCCATTCTTTGGGCTGATGATGTTGATTTATTAAACAATCCACACGTGAACACCAACAACCCTTCATTTTATGAATAGTGTCGCGGTAGCTTGTTTGACCAATTAAATAAAAAGGTGAATCTCCAATGTAACTTAGTGATGAAAGTGCTACCAATTGCTTATGTACTACCTTCGTTACTGTAGCGGCGTTAATAACATGTTTATATATCAAGACATTGTAGGTCCACTTACACTGTAGCTCTTCTTTAGCCATAAAGAAATCTATCATTTCTTGGTGAGTGTAAAAGAAACGTGGCCAACTCCCCTCCATTAGTTCACACGCCACCTCTACTATCCATGGGCCAAGGGAAAAACGTGAATACCTCACACACATTAATGGGATGCTACTGTTAGTATTTTAGTTAAATAAGAATGCAAACCACACCACACTTTAATGATAGAAAATATATGATAGATATATATATATATAAAAATATATTTAGATTAATTGGTAAATAGGCATGTTTGAATGGAATTGGTTTCTATGTAAAATAATATAATGTGTTCCTAATAAAGATAGTAATTGGATTGTATTTCTATTATGGTTCTAAAATTTGAAATTTAGAAATAGCTAGATGACAAAAATCCTAATGTCTTGTTGGTTTAATATGAAAGTGAGTAAACTATATAAAATTGACAAATTGTGAGTTAGCATGTAATGGTATTAATTACTAGTGTTAAATGGAAGGGTGGATTGAAATTGTGTGTTGGCTATTATATGTGAACAATGCTTATGTGATGAGAATGTCGTGTACAATATTGTGGATAATTCATAGAGTGGATTATTGTGATATGCTAAATATTAAGATGGTAGAGATAATCTTAATTGCATATGTTTGTTAACATTGTACATACATTCATATCATGGTGTGCCTTGAAACAAAGGTGGTTTGCTTTGAAACAAAAGCGAGGCGTAGATTCTAGAGTGAATCGAAAGCGGTAGACTATATGTTTACATCTGGTGGGCTTTGGTCTTGTCCGGATCGGAAGCGTGGCTTGGATTCTAGATATTGAATCGGAAAGCGGTGAAACATTGGGTTCACATTGCAGTACCACATACATAGCGTCACACATCTTGCATTGAGTCACATTAGAGTTATGTGATAGTTGATTATGTGCATTGATAGTGTTGTAACATGTGTTTGAGATTGATGATTGAAATGAGTGATGTTTGAGTACATGTTTGGTTACATACGTGGCTATGTGATTCATTGTAGTTGTGTGCATAATTGAGGATATAATATTGGTAATGAATTGATACTTCCCTTGTACTTGTTGTTTACTTGTTAACATGTGAAATATATATTGTCTTACTATGAGTTACATAACTATGTTTGATGTGATCAACTTCTGGAATTATTAATTTAACCATTGTATTCCGTTATACTTTCTTCATAATGGTTTGTATTCTCACCCTTATGTTTTAATGTTGCCCTCGTTTGGCGACATGCAGGTTCTGGAGTTTAGTAGCTCGCGCGTGACTTAGCCGGAGGTTCTTCCTTGGTTATTGGAGACTAGGTAGTGAGTCGATGCTCTGGTCATGTAACACTGGGTAGACTAGGTGTATTGATTTCATGTTATATTGCTCATGTATTATGCTATGACTTATGAACTTATTTGTTGATTACTCGTCATTTAGAGAGGCTTTTAAGCCAAACCTTTGATTATGTGTTATGTTGAATTGAGACCATTAATCGATGTATGATTCATGGTATGGGACATGAATCATTATGAATCACATGAGTATCATATTTTCCGCTGTGAATGCATATCCAGGTTAAATTGTGATTTTATTTTGAGTGTTATTAAAATGACCAGGTGTAGTATGTTGTGTAAATAAATGCTGTCAGTTTTTTTTTTTGGTTTTTAGTTCTTCTAAAAGCATCGATGTGACGCCCTTTTGAATTATATGCATGCTATTCTCTGATTATATGTTAAATATTTTGGGGTATAAAAAGGGGAGTTACACGTATGCATATATTGGAGGTTGAAGATGAAGAGCAAATGCAGTAAATGTTTATAGTTTCATCAAGTTGGAATGATGCATGAATGATATATTTATAGTTGGGAACTTTTTAGGTAAAAGAGGAAAGTTTCAGAATTAAAAAATTATGCAAAAATGACCCACAAAACAGTATGTGCCGACCTAGAAAAGTTATGTGCCGACTCATACAAAATAGTGGCTACAGGCTTTTATAATGCAGTACATGTGCCGACGCAGGCGATTTTTAAGTCGGCGCATGTACTACAATTTTAAAGCAAAAATGCTGTCAGTGCTGCAGGCTTCAATATTGAAGCACATGTGCCGACACATAAATCGTATGTGTCAACCTATAAGCTTATTTTTGTTGTTGTTTAGAAACTGATTTTTTTCATGATTTGTATCAATTTTAAACTTGTTTTGAATGCTTCCTAAGACCTCTAATGCAAGGGTGCACCAAACGACACAAAAATACCTCCAATATACAGAAATGCTAAGTTTCCCTAGTTTTGACATCATGCAAAACATCTAATGGTGAAGTTGCACTCATAGAAACGACCTTGAGATAGCTGGGATACGCCAAAATCTCCTAAGGGACCGCAAACCTAGTGATCCGCAACTGATCGCTCTTAGGGTAATTATCAGATCTTGCTCCGCGACGCCTTCGATAGTTATCATATTCAGTCACGCCCATTATGAATCCATTAAAAGACATTAAGTGCCAACGTTCGCTAAAGGAACACAAATAGACATGACATTCATGGTCCTAAATATCGAGAATCATACCATAATAGGAAGAGAGTATGAATATAACGACCCTCTCCTAGAGAGAGACAACCAATCCATAAACCTAAAACATATACATAACTACGACTTCTCCCACCCAGCATTGGAAAAATTAACAATATTGTTCATCAGAAACAAGAAGAAATAAATAAGGATGGACAAATTTGAACTGTTCAATTCAAATAGACCGATTCAATGTTTTTATGCGTTAACGGATCATATAGGATTGGATGTCGTGTTGATTCTGTTGTTTAATTTGGATTGTATAGGATTGTTTCTATCGAATTAACGCGAATATTTTAGATTTGTCGAAAAATTGAACCTGACCGAATTCTACTAATATATTATTTTATTACCATAGAACTGATGTATTATGAAAATGGAAAACATAATATTGTCGCGTTATTATCATTTTTATTATTTAATGATAATATTGCGTACTCAAAAATATAAGATATGCATTATTAAATTTTAAGTGTTATTTATTTTCTTATTTAAAATATGATTATAATTAAATTAATGTAAAATGATATCATATAATAATAATTTTTTATAATAAAAAATAATTTCTTTAACTATTTGATATTTTTTTAAAGAAATTAAAATATAAATATTTGTGAATTTTATTAAAAAATGAACTATTAAATTTAGTGCAATAAATATTAAATCAATCAAATTTATTCGATTTATCTGCTAAATCAATTTAATCAAATCTGTTAAAAATCAAAATTTTAATTAAAATCAAATACAATTTGTACTCCTATCTAATTTAAATTTTAGATGTGATATCGACTCAAACATATTGAATGTCCAATCTTGAAAATGAAAAAGAAAATATGATGTTATAAAAGAAAATGTTGAATGAGGTAAATGGCAGAGTTCTGGGTCTAGGCAGAAGATATACAGTGACAGTAAAAGAGAGAATTTAATGATAGGAGAAAAAAACATGGTAGAAGGAACAGTGAATCTTAGGCAGATGTAAATTTCCCTCCTTGGTTGTCCGAAAATGAAATGCTTTCCTCTTGTGTTGTGGTGTCCACCTAACAACAATAATCAAACAATCTTCTCTCTCTCCTACACACTCTCTCTCATAAAAGGACACCAAAAAAAATAATGACGGTTGTGTTCTGATTGATTGAATGAAACTTTGTGAGAGAGAGAATCATAGGGTAAGGTAAAGCAACAGTAGCATGGTCACCAAGTTACTACTTCAATTACTACTACTACTAGTAGAAGAACAATACAATTATAGCTAGCTATATCACCACCACAACAAAGAAACACCATTGTTTCTTTCTCATTTTTCTATAACTGGAAAATTCACCCACCACTCTTAAAAAACTTAACTTTATCCTTAAACACACTGTTTTCTTATCTGGGTTTTTTGAGATCCGTTCTCTCTTGTTTTCATAAGATCTGTTTGCTTTTCAAGTTTTCATCTTTTTCCTTTTTCACCTCCTGGGTCTTGTTGGTTGAGTGAAGGAGTATAAGGATTGTTGTGTGCAATGAAGTGTTTAGTTGAAGATTGGAGCATGGGGTGTTGGGGGATGAGGAAGAGGAGAAACGAATGAGGCATAAAGTGATTGTTTTTTGTTGTGAAACTGGTTTTGGTTGAGGATTCAAGTGTAGGGAATCTTTTGGTTGGTGAAAGGGGGTTAGATATAGAACAAAGAATGATATTCTGTTGTAGAAGAAAGAAAGAGACTAAAAGGGTTTGTTTGTGGTGGGAGTGTCATTTTCTGATAACTTTGTTGCTTAATTTGTCTACATAGAGAGACTGTTTTACATTAATTTACAAATTTTTTATATCTTTTTTGCTCAAAATGAGACTCTCTTCAGCTGGTTTTAGTCCTCCACCACCCCAAGAAGGTATGTTCATACCACTTCACAGTTACTTGCAATTTCTCCTTCCTTTTTTTTTCTTTTCAATATTTATTGGTACTTCAATATTTGAGGAATTAAAATGTATTAATTTCAAATTTTTCATTCAAGTTTTTGTTATTTAACTAAGGAATTAAAAAAGTAATTTGGTTTCATTTGTGAAATAAGCACCTTCTAAGATCTTGGATTTGGCAAGAGTATCCCATAAGCTATGAGCTTTTTTATATTACATGACATTGGGATGGATTTTGCAGGGGAAAAGAGAGTTTTAGATTCAGAACTTTGGCATGCATGTGCTGGCCCTCTTGTCTCTTTGCCAGCAATTGGAAGTAGAGTTGTGTACTTTCCACAAGGTCACAGTGAACAAGTGAGTAAAAAATATTATGATGTTAGATTATTGTACTACTTTAACTAATTATGAGAATAAAGTAATACTAGGAATCTCATTTTTCTGAGCATGAGTATCCTATGTAGTCTCTTGTCTCTATCTTTTTATGTTTTTCTACCATGGTTTTTAATTTGGGTTGCATCGCAACCTTCGGAGAATCACGGTCAAATGAGGCTTATACTATCCAAATCCAGGTTGAAGAGACATGAAAACATCGACGCTACGGCCTAAATCCTGGTCAAAGACCATTTTTTATAACATCTCTATGTTCATTATTGCAAATGCTACGCCTAAATCCTAACTCCGCAATTTTCTGCACAGGTGGCTGTGTCAACCAACAAGGAAGTGGATGCCCATATTCCAAACTATCCAAGCTTACCTCCTCAGCTTGTTTGTCAACTTCATAATTTGACTATGCATGTATGACTTGTTTTCTTTCGATCCATTTTTCTTATTTTCTTTCTGTTATCTAATTGTTTTTTATTTTATCTAGGCTGATGTGGAGACAGATGAAGTGTATGCGCAGATGACTCTGCAACCTCTGAATGCTGTATGAAACATTAACTTGAGTGATCTGGTTTTGCGAATTATATTCGTATACGCATTTTCAAGTGTTTAACTATGTCTGCGTTTGCAGCAAGAGCAAAAAGAGGCTTACCTTCCAGCTGAGTTGGGCACTCCGAGCAAACAGCCAACAAACTACTTCTGCAAGACCTTGACTGCTAGTGACACAAGCACTCACGGTGGATTCTCTGTTCCTCGCCGTGCGGCTGAAAAAGTGTTTCCTCCATTGGTAAAAACATTTTTTTTATCAAACTGTCGTACTACATAAATTAAATTTATTTATTTAATCGATCAATTTCTCAAGTCTTTATAATTGTGACCTGCAGGACTTTTCCCAACAGCCTCCTGCTCAGGAGTTAATAGCAAGGGATTTGCATGGCAATGAATGGAAATTCAGACATATATTCCGGGGTGAGTTACAGAGATGAGTATCGTTTTAATCGCTAATGTGGGAACTTTTTTTATAAACTTTGAAGTTTTTCCCCCTTGCAGGACAGCCGAAAAGGCATCTACTTACAACAGGATGGAGTGTTTTTGTGAGTGCTAAAAGACTTGTTGCTGGGGATTCTGTGCTGTTTATCTGGCAAGTGATTTTATTGTTTCCTGCTTATCAGAGTGGAATCGATCTCTGCTCTGGACCCCATTAATTTGCTTACTTACTCCTTCACCTTCGTCATGTGACTTAGATGTCATTTTCTTATGTTATAATGGTACATTAGATTTGTTGATTATCGTGATTTCTTATCAATGGTGTAACTGAAGTGCATCTTCTTCAATAGGAATGAAAAGAACCAACTGCTTCTTGGCATACGCCGTGCTAGCCGACCACAAACTGTGATGCCTTCATCGGTGTTGTCAAGTGATAGTATGCACTTGGGACTTCTCGCTGCAGCAGCGCATGCGGCTGCAACCAATAGTCGCTTCACTATTTTCTATAACCCACGGTATGGATATATAAGTAATACACATTTGCAAAAGTTTTTTGTTATGATAGATTTCTTTTGATTGACACTATTTTAATTTTTTATCAATTCAGTGCTTGCCCATCAGAATTTGTCATACCCTTAGCGAAGTATGTTAAAGCCGTGTATCATACTCGAGTTTCAGTTGGTATGCGATTCAGGATGCTGTTTGAAACAGAGGAGTCTAGTGTGCGACGGTAAGTCTTTCAAATTTTGTAGAGTTTTTGATACATTTTATAATACAATTATATAACACCAATATATTTTTCTTGTACAGGTACATGGGTACAATTACTGGCATCAGTGACTTGGATTCTGCCCGGTGGCCAAACTCACATTGGCGCTCGGTAAAGGTTTGTGAGAAAATACTGTCGATATTTCAATATATTGACTTGCCCGTTGCCTTGGATGTATGATTCCTGATACAGCTTTGACTTGGATTGTAGGTTGGATGGGATGAATCCACTGCCGGAGAAAGGCAACCGAGAGTATCTTTGTGGGAAATTGAACCATTAACAACATTTCCTATGTATCCATCTCCATTTCCCCTTAGGCTTAAACGACCATGGCCTTCTGGTTTGCCTTCATTCCATGGTTAGCATGTCAACCTAATTTAGTTTCAAATCTCTAAGCTAATTACATTTCTAAGGACTTTTCATTTATGCGTCAAAGGCTCAATTTTCTTCACTTGAAATTGCTGACAGGCATGAAAGATGACGATTTTGGCATGAATTCTCCTTTGTTGTGGCTTCGAGACAATGATAGAGGGCTTCAATCTCTTAATTTTCAAGGTATTGGGGTTAACCCTTGGATGCAGCCGAGATTTGACCCTTCCATGCTGAATATGCAAACCGATATGTATCAAGCTGTGGCTGCTGCTGCGCTTCAAGACATGAGGAGTGTCGATCCTACCAAACAGCATCCTGGTTCCTTACTTCAATTTCAACAACCGTCAAACTTCCCAAACAGGACTGCTGCTTTAATGCAGGCACAGATGTTACAACAGTCACAATCTCAACAGGCTTTTCAAAATAATCAGGACAATCAGAATATATCTCAACCTCAGCAACAAACTCAGACTCATACTCATACTCAACAGCATCTGCAGCACCAGCACTCATTCAATAATCAGCTCCATCATCAAAATCACCAGCAGCAACAACAACAACAACAAACTCAACAGCAAGTGGTGGATAATCAGCATATTTCTGGTTCGATCTCTACAATGTCACAGTTTATGTCAGCGCCCCAACCGCAGTCACCACCACCTATGCAAGCTCTTCCTTCACTATGTCATCAACAGAGTTTTTCTGATTCAAATGTAAACTCTTCAACTACTATTGTTTCTCCTTTGCACAGTATCATGGGTTCGTTTCCGCAGGATGAAACATCCCATCTTCTAAGTCTTCCTAGAACAAATTCTTGGGTTCCTGTCCAAAATTCAACCGGTTGGCCCTCGAAGCGTGTTGCGGTGGATCCACTCCTTTCTTCAGGAGCTTCTCAATGTAGTATGCCCCAGGTGGAGCAGGTAGGGCAGCCGCAGAATAGCATATCTCAAAATGCTATTACGTTGCCACCGTTTCCTGGGAGGGAATGCTCAATAGACCAGGAAGGGAACAATGATATGCAAAGTAATCTTTTATTTGGTGTCAATATCGATCCCTCGTCTCTTCTAATGCATAATAGGATTTCAAACTTTAAGGGGATTAATGGAAACATCAGTGACTCCTCAACCATGCCCTATCATCATCAATCTTCTAATTACATGAACACCGCAGGCACCAATTCTTCATTGAATCATGGAGTAACGCCTAGTGTTGGTGAATCTGGTTTCTTGCAAAACCTTGAAAATGGGGAGCAAGAAAACAACCCACTGAACAAGACCTTTGTGAAGGTGTGGTTTTTCCCATATCATCTCTAAAATCATGATTTTATTGTTATTCATCACTTGTGTTTTTATTTAGTGCATTTCTTGTTACAGGTTTATAAAGCAGGGTCCTTCGGAAGATCATTGGACATCACTAAGTTCAGCAGCTACCATGAGCTGCGTAGTGAGCTCGCCCGAATGTTTGGACTAGAAGGCGAGTTGGAGGACCCTGTGAGATCAGGCTGGCAGCTTGTATTCGTTGACCGAGAGAATGATGTTCTTCTCCTCGGTGATGGCCCTTGGCCGTAAGTATCCCATAATCTACGTTCTCCGCTTTCCTTTTAAATGCTACATTGAAAACTAGATAAACTCAGTTTCTTACACACGACCTCTCTTTATGGCAGGGAATTTGTGAATAGTGTATGGTGCATCAAGATACTATCGCCCGAGGAAGTGCAGCAAATGGGCAACACTGGCCTCGGGCTTTTAAACTCGGTTCCCATTCAAAGGCTTTCAAATAGCATCTGCGATGACTATGTGAGCCGTCAAGATCAAAGAAATCTAAGCAGTGGAATAACAACCGTTGGATCTCTAGACTACTGAAAGATGTGACTGTTAATAGTCTGCATTTTCAATCACTTGGCCAACTATGGAAAGTGTTACCTAAATTATATTATTTCTATAGCCTTTTGCTTTTGTTTTCTGTTTTTCATGGTAGGACTATTCATAAACTAATACTGTAACTGTATGTTATCTTCTCAGTGTGCTAGCTACAATTATAAACAATACTTAATCAATCCATTAGGAAATCAATGTGTGAAGTTAAGATAGTTCTCTCTACAATTCAACTTTTACCAAACATAAATTTAGTCTTGTTGACCTTTGATGAGTTGTGGTTGAAGAATAGTCAGGTAAAATGTTCAGCATGTGCATGAAAATAAATGAGCAATGGATATTTCAGATGATGTTGGACTAATGATGTTGGACTAATGGACCTTAAAGTGATGGGTAGAAGTGTAGAAACCATTTGGTGAAAAAATAGGATGTGACCCTTTTGAATAATGAAGATGACATGAAATGCATGTGATGTGTCTCATGTTCTCTTTCTATTTAATGTGTAAGTGGCCCTCTTTTTGTCGTGTGCTGATTTTGGCCATGCACCATTTTTTCACCTTTGATGCAATGCTTTTGCATCATCAATGGTAAAGTGAACAGGTGCGTTTCTCGATTTTGATCTTGTTTGATCATATGAATGAATATCTTCCTCATGCCCTCGTGGGTACAAAGTATTTGGAATTGACTCCATAGTCTAAGTTGATCTTTCTTGAAAAGGAAAAGTTCACGCGTCTTTGTGGGCATGTAAGGTGGACAATTACACATGGTCTAAAATTTGACACATTTTTAAACTATGCTTAAAAAAGGTTCCATAAAATATTTTTCTCAATTAAACTATAAAAAATAGAATTCTTATTTAATTTGTCACATTTCAACTGTAATTAACTTACACTATTAACTATGACAAAATAAAATGTTTATTTGATTTGCCACATTTTAACTGTGATTAACTTACGTAGAGTCTACATTTCAACCGTGATTAACTTACGTAGAGTCTCTGAAAACTTAAAATGACCTTGATGCATATAAGTATGCACATGCGAATAGATGATGATTAAAGGAGTTAGAGCTAAGTATAGGGTTGTGCAATTTATTTGGATGCATGTTGTGTGGGGTTGCCTTATTTGTTAGGGAGTTTTTAAAAGGTATGGAATGGTGACAAGGTAGGGCAATATCTAAAATAATAATAGTACAATGTAAATAAAGAGTTGGCAACCCAACAACCATAACCCTACTTTATATTTTAGGTGAAGAGTTACTATTTTTCTATCACTTTATTTCTTGGGACACACTCTACTCTCTAGTTTTGCTATGTCACCCACAATATGACCAAAAAGATTGTGATTATGATTATGATAAACTTGTGTTTGGATCTTATATGGCTTCTTGTTTGTGGAAATTGTTGTTGTACTTGTATTGTTTGTCATATAATGTTTATGTTTATGCATGCACATTTAACCTAATATCATGAAAATGTTCAACTATTATTGATGCGAGTGGGCCGTAGACATTGGCTGAGTTGATTGAACAAACAAGTTGAATAGCACTTTGTTGTTTCGGAACGATATTGCGTCGGATCCTCGCCTTGCATTTGTTTGTAAAACCAATGAATTGAAGAGGAATTACAGTTTTAGAAGAGTTTCAGAAGGGTCGGTCGATGTTACTATTGTTAATTTTATGTTGAAAGTGGGAATTAATTTTTTGTTCTTAGAGAATAGTACTAGGGAGGTGGTACTGCTGGATAGGAATAGTTGGTTTGTACTACCATTAATGCATTGTGTTGGAATTTAGAGTATAGTGAATGTCTGAATGAAGGGGAAAAAAATAGAGTCTATAATCGAAAATTTTCACATTTGATAGCTTTTATAGTAAACATTAAAGGGGATACAATACAAATTACAAAGAGCTTATCTAAAATAGTCTATAACAATATCTCTTATCCTGTACTAACGAAGATATTTTAAGACGATTTTAACATGAATTGCTTAACATTTTTTCTTTAAGGCTTGAATATTCTGCTGCATATTGCTTACCATGTTACGTGTTTAATAAGAAATCCCTTAAATATTCTAGATCACATGTCTTCATTGCTACGTGTTTTAGAAGTGGAAAGAAATTTAATAATGTAAAACATTGTTCTTTCCTTAAAACAGAGGAAAAGATCCATGATCATCACATAATAATGCAATGCAAGCATGTCAAAACTAGTTGAATTGAGAAGGGTGTTAGAACAAGAAACGTTCTGATCAATATTCTTAGTTTTGATGATAACATTAAGTATGAATTTTGTATAAGAGAATGTGGTACTCTAATCCTTTACGTTTTCCATTTCAGGAAAAGTATGAAAGAGTATGCACAAATCAGCGTTTAGAAGCACTGACCCAGAAATTCTGGATGACTTCATCAGAACATGGTCTGGCAAGACATCAGAAGATGGTCCTGCAGAATCAGAACATGATCTGGAAAGCATCAGAAGATGGCAGTCAGAAGTGAAAGCTCTGAAGCTCTGATGGTATCACGCTCAAAGCACTTCAAGTCTGAAGACAGAAGTTGCATCTGCACCAAAGCTGAAGACTCTGAAATCCAAACGTCTATTCATCACATTCTGAGTCCAGAAGAAAGTACAAGTACAAAAGGCTATAACGTCAAATCTCTGACTGATAAAAGGAACGTTAGAAGCTACAAAAGGCAAAGTCAGTAAAAGCAGCAAAAGCATGGCTCGAGGTAGTTGACAAAAGTGTGAAACATTAAATGCAGCGTTGTACTATTCACGCAAAGCATTAAATGCTCCCAACGGTCATTTCCTCTCAAGCGCCTATATATATAAGTTCCATTCAGAAGCAGCATACAACACTCTTGCGCAAATACACCGAAACACTGTCAAACTGAAAATCAAAGAAGAACTTCATCTTCAACCTCACAACTTTGTAATATTTTAGTGAGTGTTAAGAACTAGAACTTAAGAGAAATATCACTTTGTGATTACAACTTTATTAGAAGCAATCTAAACTCTTGTAAACATTTATTTTACATTGATTGTAAAAGGATTTCCTAGAGTGATCAAGTTGTGATCTGTAGACTCTAGAAGACTTAGAGGGTATCTAAGTGGAGAACCATTGTAATCAGTTTGATTAGTGGATTAAATCCTCACTTGAGGTAAATCAGCTTATCAGGGGTGGACTGCAGTAGTTTGGTTAACAACAAACCAGGATAAAAATAATTGTGTTCTTTATTTTTATCTACCATTTTTTAGAAGTTACACTTATTCAATCTCCCTCTTTCTAAGTGTTTTTCACTTCTTCAATTGACATCAGAGTGCCGGTTCTAGGTGCAAGCACTTAACCGTGTAAGACAAAAGATTCAGGGAGAAAAACACTAAATCAAAATGGTTAAAACAACTTCATCTACTCCTACTCCTGAACAAAACAATGGTAACAATGGAAGCAGTAGCTTCAATGGTTACAATAGACCACCTGTCTTTGATGGTGAAAATTTTGAGTATTGGAAGGATAGACTTGAAAGTTACTTTCTTTGTCAAGATGGTGACTTATGGGACTTAGTTTTGGATGGTTACAGACATCCTGTAAACACTCGTGGAGTCAAGATTACAAGACAAGCTATGCATGATGACTAAAAGAATGAATTCAAGCATCATCACAAGTCAAGGACCATATTGTTAAATGCTATCTCTCATGCTGAGTATGAGAAGATAACAAACAGAGAAACAGCTCATGATATCTTAGAATCCTTAAAGATGACTCATGAGGGTAATTATCAAGTAAAGGAGACGAATGCTCTAGCTCTAATCCAGAAATATGAAGCATTCAAGATGGAGGAAGATGAGAACATTGAAGCAATATTTTCAAGATTCCAGACTCTGACTGCTGGATTGAGAAAGAAGATCATCAGAAGCTTACCCAGAAGATGGGGACCCATGGTGACTGCCTTCAAGATTGCCAAGAATCTGAATGAGGTGTCTCTTGAAGAGCTGATAAGTGCCCTAAGGAGCCACGAGATTGAGCTGGATGCAAATGAGCCTCAAAAGAAAGGTAAGTCTATTGCATTAAAATGTAATAATAAAAAATGCACTAACGCTTTTCAGGCTGAAGAAGAAGAATCTGACGAGTCAGAGTCAGAAGAAGAAGATGAACTATCTCTCCTATCCAGAAGAGTAAATCAACTCTGGAAGAGTAAGCAGAGAAGGTTCAAGAACTTCAAGAACTTCAAAAGACCTGAGAAGGGAGAATCTTCTGAACACAGAAGATCTAGCAAAAAGAAGGTGACGTGCTATGAATGTAAAGAGCCTGGACACTACAAGAATGAATGTCCAAAGCTTCAGAGGGAAAAGCCCAAGAAAAAATTTGAAAAGAAGAAAGGTCTTATGGCTACATGGGATGACTCAGATTCATCAGATTAAGAGTCAGACTCTGAAGATGAGCAGGCCAACATAGCACTTATGGCAACAATTGACACTGGTGAAGAGTCTACTTCTGATTCAGACTCTGATGAGGTATTTTCTGAACTTACTAGAGAATACCTTGTTTCCAGCTTATTTGAACTTCTGGAAGCTAAAAGTCAACTTAGTATCAAATACAAAAAGCTTAAAAAGCTCTTTGAATCTAAAACTAAGAGACTTGAAAATAGAAAATTCTGAACTTAAGGAGAAAGTTTTAAAATTAACTAAAGATGTTGAATCATCTTCAAGTTCAGAAAATTCTATTCCAAGTACTAATAATATTCTGAAGGAATATGACTTAAGCTTTAGAAAGTTCTTATCTAGAGGTATAGGCAGAAGTCAGCTAGCCTCTATGATATATGGAGTAAGTGGAAACAAGAGAATAGACATAGGCTTTGAGGGTGAAACCCCATATAAACTTGAACCTGTTGATGAGATGATTATCAAATACAAACCTTTGTATGAACAGTTCAAGTATGGCCATTCTCATGATATTAAGCACACATCTCACTCTAAGAGTTTCCACGTAACACACACTAAGAAATATGTTGCTACACACTCTAGAAAATCTTATGATAAATCTTATGGTAAATCTCAGTTCAATCAGAACTAGAGAAGAACTAATCCAAAAGGACCCAAAAGAATGTGGGTACCCAAGAAAAAGATAATTCCTGTTGCAGATCTCTTTCAAAGCTCAAAAGACAAAGGGAAACATGTCATGGTACCTGGACTCTGGGTGCTCACGACACATGACGGGAAGAAGGTCTATGTTCCAAAGCTTGGAACTTAAATCTGTTGGAGAAGTAAAGTTTGGAGGGAACCAGAAGGGCAAAATCATTGGCTCTGGAACCATATGCATTGGTAACTCTCCCTCTATAACTAATGTTCTTTTAGTAGATGGATTAGCTCATAACTTATTGTCCATAAGTCAATTAAGTGACAATGGTTATGACATAATCTTTAATCAAATGTCTTGCAAAGCTATTAGTCATAAGGATGGCTCAATCCTATTTACAGGCAAGAGAAAGAACAACATTTATAAGATTGATCTTTTAGATCTTAAGAATCAAAAGGTTACTTGCCTTTTGTCTGTTAATGAAGAGCAATGGGTCTGGCACAGAAGATTAGGTCATGCTAGTTTGAGAAAGATTTCTCAGATTAACAAACTTAATCTGGTTGGAGGAATCCCTAATCTGAAATACAAATCAGATGCTCTTTGTGAAGCATGTCAGAAAGGGAAGTTTTCAAAACCTGCATTCAAGTCTAAAAATGTTGTCTCTTCCTCTAGGCCGCTAGAACTTCTGCACATTGATCTTTTTGGCCCAGTCAAAACAGCATCAATCAGAAGGAAGAAATATGGATTAGTCATCGTAGACGACTATAGCAGATGGACGTGGGTAAAGTTATTAAAACACAAGGATGAGTCACATTCTGTGTTCTTTGACTTATGTACTCAGATTCAATCTGAAAAGGAATGCAAAATCATAAAAGTCAGAAGTGATCATGGTGGTGAATTTGAGAACAGATTCTTTGAAATTTATTTCAAAGAAAATGGTATTGCCCATGATTTCTCTTGTCCTAGAACTCCACAGCAAAATGGAGTTGTAGAACGAAAGAATAGGACTCTACAAGAAATAGCCAGAACCATGATTAATGAGACTAATATGGCTAAGCATTTCCGGGCAGAAGCAATTAACACAGCGTGTTATATTCAGAATAGAATCTCTATAAGACCTATTCTAAATAAGACTCCTTATGAATTATGGAAGAACAGAAAGCCCAACATTTCATATTTCCATCCATTTGGATGTATTTGTTATATTTTGAATACTAAAGATCATCTAAATAAGTTTGATTCTAAAGCTCAGAAGTGTTTTCTACTTGGATATTCTGAACGCTCAAAAGGCTACAGAGTATACAATACTGAAACTCTGGTAGTTGAAGAATCAATCAATATCAGATTTGATGATAAGCTTGGCAATGAAAAGCCAAAGCAGTTTGAGAATTTTGCAGATATAGATATATCTAACTCAGATCATGAGGAACCCAAAGGAAAGAATGTTGCAAAAGATCAAGTTGCAGCGTCTTTGGAGAATCTCAGAATATCTGAAGATCCAACACTCGAAAGATCTTCTAGACTCAACTCTGCTCATTCAGAAGATGTTATCATTGGAAAGAAAAATGATCCCATCAGAACAAGAGCATTCCTGAAGAACAATGCAGAATGTCAATTTGGTCTAGTATCTCTAGAAGATGCTGACTGGATAATTGTCATGCAAGAAGAGCTAAATCAGTTTACAAGGAATGATGTTTGGGATTTGGTTCCAAGACCTAAAGAATTTAATATCATTGGAACAAAATGGGTCTTCAGAAACAAGCTGAGTGAGAAAGGTGAAGTCGTCAGAAACAAATCCAGACTGGTTGCTCAGGGCTATAGTCAGCAAGAAGGCATTGACTATACAGAAACCTTTGCACCAAAGGCCAGGTTAGAATCTATTTGTTTATTAATTTCATTTGCCACTCAGAATAACATCACTCTATATCAGATGGATGTTAAGAGTGCCTTCTTAAATGGTTATATAGATGAAGAAGTTTATGTCCACCAACCTCCTGGTTTTGAAGACTCTAAGTCTCTAGAACATGTTTTTAAACTAAAGAAATCATTATACAGATTGAAGCAAGCTCCCAGAGCTTGGTATGAAAGATTAAGTTCCTTCCTTATGGATAATGGCTTCACTAGAGGAAAAGTAGACACAACTCTCTTCTGTAAAACCTTTAAAAAGGATATGCTAATTTGCCAAATTTATGTTGATGATATTATATTTGGAACATCTAATTCTACACTTGTAAAGGAGTTTGATAAGTCTATGCAGGCAGAATTTGAGATGAACATGATGGGAGAACTCAAGTACTTCCTAGGCATTCAGATCAATCAAACTTCTGAAGGAACTTATGTTCATCATACCAAGTATGTCAAAGAACTTCTGAGGAAGTTCAATCTGGATGAAAGCAAAGAAGAAAAAACTCCAATGCATCCAACATGTGTAATAGGTAAATATGAGGTAAGCAAGAAGGTAGATCAGAAGATCTACAGAGGTATGATAGGATCTCTTCTATATCTAACTGCCTCTAGACCTGATATTTTATTCACTGTATGCTTGTGTGCTAGATTCCAATCAGATCCTAGAGAATATCACTTAACTGCTGTTAAGAGAATTCTTAGGTATCTGAAAAATACTACTAACGTTGGTTTAGTCTACAGAAGAACTAAAGAATACAACTTAGCAGGATACTGTGATGCTGATTACGTTGGAGATAGAGTTGAAAGGAAAAGTACTTCTGGAAGCTGTCAGTTTCTGGGTAGTCACCCGATCTCTTGGTACAGCAAGAAGCAAGCTACCATTGCACTCTCTACTACAGAAGCAGAATATGTTGCTGCTGCTGGATGTAGTACACAGATGCTCTGGATAAAAAGTCAGCTAGAAGACTATCAGATATATGAGAGTAACATTCCTATATTCTGTGATAATACTTTTGCTATTTGTTTATCTAAGAATCCTATTTTACATTCTAAAGCTAAACATATTGAGATTAAACATCACTTCATTAGGGACTATGTTCAGAAGGGTGTTCTTTCTTTAAACTTTGTGGATACAGAACATCAGTGGGCTGATATCTTTACAAAACCCCTTGCTGAAGATAGGTTTAAGTTCATTCTGAAGAACATCAATATGGATTTACGCCCAGAATGAAGGTGTTGAGAAGATCTGATATATGGATTAGATTTGAAATGTTTATTTTCTTATCAGATGTTCTGGTTATGTATGTTCATTTAGACACTTTGATTCTGTTATTGCTAACGGTTCATATCTTTAAGTATGATACAGAACTTTTGTTAAAGCAAAACAGCTGTCACCAGCTATTCCAGATGATGACCACGTGTTCATTCTGAAGGGACAAGCATGCGTGCAGTTGATGAGATGCCGCCCTAGATAAATGTGCAAATCTTTTCAAATCTCACGCTTTCTCCACTAACGTCATTCAGCATTAAATGTGATTGATTCTCTGCATTCTGTAACTGCTCCCATTCAGAATTTCATTGCATTTTGTTTCACGTCCGTGTCTATATAAACACTTTGCATATTCTTTTTGCCCTTTTTTATGCATTCATCATCTCTTGTTATATGCATTTCTGCCTCTTTTTCTCTCTTTTCAAAAACCCTAAAGTTAAGAAACCCAGAAATCTCAGTTGTGCTTCAATGGCTTCTTCATCTAAGCAACAAGTTGGTTCGTCTTCTCAACAACAAAATCAAGATCAACAGCAACAACAAGTTGTTCCGCGGAAGACTTGTTTGATTCCTATGGATGATTTAGAAGTTATCTGTGAAATGATGGTTGATTTTGATAATCTGGAAGCACATGACATTCATCTGAAGGAT
Organism: Vicia villosa; assembly: GCF_029867415.1. Taxonomy (NCBI): domain Eukaryota; kingdom Viridiplantae; phylum Streptophyta; class Magnoliopsida; order Fabales; family Fabaceae; genus Vicia; species Vicia villosa. Next base: position 202,936,891 of record NC_081180.1, on the reverse strand, counting down.
GACATGATTTTTCAAGGATGGCAAGCATTCTTCTACGGTTTGTGTGGACCAGTTTATCCAGATTTGGTCAAAGAATTTTGGGTTCATGCAACAGTCATGCCTAAAGCTATTCTTTCTATCGTTCATGGCGAATTGTTCTCCATTATTGAAAATCTGTTAAGAAAACTGTTTGGTTTGGAAACTGTTGAAGGTGTTTTTGGAGCAATTGTAGGATGAACAGACTGGAATGATGTGTATGCAGAAATATTCAAATCTGGAAAAGAGTCTACAGAAATCAAGGAACTGAAGTCTCCTTACAGAATCTGGGCTAAGATCCTTCTGGGTTGCATCTACCATAGAAAGGCAACTGTCTCTTCCAACTATGTCAACAAGGATCAACAATACATTCTGTATTGTATTGGTAAACGGGAAAAGGTGGATCTTCCTTTCATAATTTTCAACCACATGTGGAATCATGTGAAGGAATATAGAGAACAAGCCAGATTGAAGAATCCTAAGTACAAGAGAAACATTATTCATTTTGGAAGAATCATTACAGATCTTCTGGTTCAAACTAAGATTGTTGAGGATCTGGAGAAAGCTGGAATTATCAAGGATATCTTTGCAACGAGTGGAAGCACTATGAATGCTAACACTCTGAATAAGATGGGCTTAATTGAGACCGTTGGTGCTACTCCCATAGTGGACACTGACGTTCTGACCAGAAAAGCTCCTACTCTGGCTGACTTTGAATTGTTCTTCAGAAATGAACATCCAGATGTTGTTGTCCGCTACATAGCTATGTGTAAGGAGGAAGGCTCTGCTTATGATCCTATATGGATAAGCAAACAAAAGCTTGCCACTACAGCTGATCAAGCTCCAGAAGCATAAAAAGAAAGAAGGACGAAAAGAAAGTTAGACCAACCAGAAAGAAGGAAAGATAAGAAGGAGAAGAAAGAAGAAAAGAAGGAAGAGAAGAAGGAAGAGAAGAAGGAAAAGAAGAAGCAAGAACAGAAGGAAGCAAGGAAGGAAGAGAAGCAGAAGGAGAAGAAGAGGAAGACTGTTGGAGAAGGTCCTGCCAGGCTTCAGAAGAAGAAAAAATCTTCAGGTATCGTTATTTCTGAACCTGGTTCTGCTCCTGTTTTAATTTCAAATAATGTATCAACAGAATCTCCACCTGAAATTTCACTAGAAAAAGCCACTCCTCCTCCAACCATAAATATCTCTAACCCTCCATCTTCTGCTTCACCCAAGTCTAAAGGCAAACAGCCTATTCTTGATTCTAAACCTCCTGTTTCTGAACAAATTCTTGACCCAACACCTCTAAACACTATCATTCCTCCTCACGCCATAATTTCGACTTCTCAACCTCCTCCACATTCTAACTATAAACCTGTCGACACTGCTGTTCTTTTCAACCTCCCCTATTCAGAATCATCATTTTCTGACTCTTTCACTCGCCTCATGCACTCATATAAACCTCAAAACAATCCATCCTCTGACCCCATTGTTGTAGTCATAGACTCCGACAATGAAGCCGAATCCTCTCTTCTTCCACCCTCTTTTGTTATATGTCACTGTATCGTAGTCTTCAGAACTTGTAGCTTCAGAACTTCTGATCTTCATACTTGTGTGATCTTCTGATGCTTGCAAAGCTTCTTGTAATGATCTTTCTTGTTTATTTCCTTGCAGCTTCCGATGTACTTTCTGATCGAGACTGTTCTATGTAGACCTTGATATTGCTTGTTCTTCTGAATGGTCTTGTTCCTTATTATTGCTTCTCTTGCTTATTGCTTGTCTTGTTTCTGATCTGTGGTCTTATGCTTGGCTTGACATATTATTAATTCAGAACATCTGATGTCTCGGCTTTAGTTAATCTTCTTTCATGTCTGATTTAGTTCCTGCAACCTGTATAAGCATAATTTCTGCACACTAAATGAAACCATTAGTAATAAAATTGTTACTCACAAAATATATGTTCGTTATCATCAAAACCAGATTCTGAACATAGATTCTCACTCTTGTTCTAACAGGATCCGGCCTGGCCCCTAATGAAGAGTTGGGAATCGTACAGACTCTCAGGAAGATTTTGGACCTGTTCGCATGGAAACCCTCTGATATGCCGGGCATTTATCCCGAAATCATGTGTCACCAGTTAGCCATCGACCCAACATACAAAATGATCGTGTAGAGAAAGTAGAAGATGGAGGGAGAAAAGGAGCAAGCTATTACGGAGTAAGTAGGAGAATTTCTCAAAGTCGGGTTCATCAGAGAAATCAAATACCGACTTGGCTCCCCAATGTAGTAATGGTCAAGAAAAAGATATGCAAGTGGTGAATGTGTGTGGATTTCATAGATCTCAACAAGGCTTGTCCCAAAGATCCTTATCCTCTTCCACACATTGATCGATTAATCGACAACTCGTCAGGATTCAGGCTACTCAGCTTCATGGATGCATATTTTGGGTACAATCAAATACGGATGAGCCCGAAAGATGCTCCTAAAACCACTTTTATAACAATTCGTAGCAATTATTGTTATGAGGTCATGCCTTTTGGCCTCAAGAACGTCGGAGTTACTGTGGTGTCATTTTTTTTACCTCCCCGTATCACTTGGGAGGACGACACGTCGGAATTTGGAAGGAGAATGCGCCCGGGGCGGGATGAATTTTGTTTCAGTTCTTCCTACGATATCACACGAACTTTTTAATTATCCTACGAGTAGGAGAGGGGAAAAAGATCTCAAATAAACCCTAGGAGTTTGCTAAGTGTGGGGATTCCCCTAGACTAGAAATTCTGGAGTCCGGGAGGTCGGTTATACATAGGGAAGAGTTTAAGCACCCTACATATCCGTAGTACTCTACGGGAACCTTCTCTGTGTCTATGTGTTTGTGTTTGTTGCTGAATGATTGGGAAAGTTTCTCCTTTGTGTTAGGAGAGGGAATTGAATTTAATTAAAAGAAAGACAGACAGACAGACTATTTTTGGTATTTTATTAGCTCGCTGAGATTCCTTGTGAACCTCATGCCTACATATACCCAATGGAAGTCAGAGCTTTTTGTAGTTCGGAGAACTAATTAGGGAAATTAATGATTTTTGATGCCTTGCTTGAAGCTCAAGGTTGAAGCTTGAATTAAATCTCTGTTTACAGTAAAAAGACATGAAATCATCTTTACAGAGAGGTATTTCTACTATTCCACCACAAACATTTTTAAAGTGACAGAAAAGTTGAAATCATTTCATTAAGAGAGGGAGCCTACTTGGTTGATCAAGTATGACAGCCAACATGCCTCTTGAATGAAAGAAGGATTCTCATCCAAATTAGGGAAAGTGTACAAGTTTGGGTTTGTTTTCCTCAGAGCATGCCTTTCAAAGTCCTAAATGGGAGAATGTTTGAAATTGAAATTGAAATGTTTGTTTGATTGAATATGGTGAGATAGGAGAAAGATCTCTCTATAGAGATAAGCTATGTCTATCTACTGTATAAAAGATTTGATTTTTAGCTGGCTTGTATGAGGCCCAAGCTTGAGGCTTTTGATTGATTTATTATTTTATTGACTCTGTGAGATAACTCTACTGGGGATTGACCTAAACTAAGAAGTTTTGTGTTCGGTACAAAACCCATAATTGAGGCTGACTCTTAATTGGGAAATATATATATATACATATGTTGGAAAAAACACTTCTTTCTGCCTTGTACAAAGCCCAAGTTTGTGGCGGACTTTTTATTGAGGAATATATCTTTTATTGACTGATATTGGAGGCTAACCCTTTCCAGGGATTTTACTCAGCTGGGGAAATTATCTTTTGAAAGAATGAATTTTTGGAGGCTAACCCTTTCCAGGGGTTTATGAATGATGAAAGAAGGATTATCTAATTGAGACTTCTTGTTTAAAGCCCAAGATTAAGGCTGACTCTGATTGAGGATAGATAACTACGAATCCTAGACTCTGCTAAGGAAGATTAATGAAGATAAGGGTGACAAATACTGTCCATGTCTCTCATTCCAAAAGGTATGCTCAATGCTGAGATTGAGACATTCTTAGCTTGTTTAAAAGTCTGTTTTTAAGAATGGAAGAAACTCACCAGGGTAGGCTGAAAGGTGACTAAAGACCTGTTCCTATGTTTATAAGAAACCTGATGGGTCCTTGTATATAAGCTCAAGAGGAAGCGGGAAATGCTTTTAAGAAGCCTGTGGGTCCTTGTACAAAGCCCAAGAGGAGGCTAATCAAGTGTCATCGAGGGTCCTTGTTATAGCACAAGAGAAAGCTATGTGGTTTTGAACTTATTTTGGCTCTAAGCAAATGGGTAAGAGGTTTCACCGGGAATAATTCCTCTTGGGTGGATGTGTCCTAGTTTGGGTTCTAAGGCTTTTTCAAGATGTTTCACCGGGAATAATTCATCTTGAGGGTTTGAACTAAAGATCTCTAATTAGGAAAGAGCCTTCACCGGGAAGACATTCTCAATCCTAGTCCATAGTCCTATAATATATATATATATATATATATATATATATATATATAGTTTCACTGTCCTAAGGTTTACACTCAGACGTAGTTCTAAACAATATATAAACAGTTTATATTTGACAGTAATTTAAATAAAGACTGTAAATTGAAAGCTATAAAGCCTAACCTGGATGGAGTGGAGGCCTTTGAAGAAGTATATACAAAGCCTCACCAGCAACTTTGTTGATAAAAGTATAATATTTATTGTAAACAGTAAAAGGTTTTTGAAAACAGAAGTAGTGAAGATGGACATAGGTCACATAGGTATCTGAAGAGTTTCACCGGGAATAATGCCCTTCAAATACCAGAAGAATGTTTTGAAAACAGAAAGAAGATTTTGTAAATACAGTTTTTGAAATCAAACTATGAAAAGAAAGAAGGTGTTGGGTCTTACACTCTATTAGAGGCCCAATGAAATAGATTTACTGTTTATGAAAAACAGTTGAAAAGAAAAGATGCAAGATTCTGTTGTCTGAAAACCTCGATCGTCTGTTTAATTTGAAGTTTGAAAACAGTTTTGATTTTTTTGACACAAGTCAACTTAAACAGGGTAAAGATAAGATCTATACCTAAATAAAACCTAAATGATTAGGATTTTATCACTAAAGTATTTATGAGAGATTAGGTTTTGAAAATTCAAGGAAAACATGTGTTAAAATATATTTTAAAATACTTAAAACACACCATTTTTAACCTAATAAAAAATACATGAAATAAATAATATTTTTTGTGATTTTTTGTTTATTCATAAAATATATATATCAATTGATAAGTGTGTGAAAAATGAAGCAAAAATGATTTAATTTAAAGGGTGAATAAATTGGTTAAAGTTGCAAAGAAAAATAAGTGAGAAAAGTGATAAAATTTGGATTTGTCTCCAACAAGGCTTGAACTCACGCCCTCATGGTCATCACCCCAAAACAATGCCAACTGAGCTACACGCTCAGTGTGACAAAAGGGGAGCTTCAGTTGATTATATGTAAAACACGCGCGTAAAGAATGGAAAATAAAAACAAAAGGTCTGAGGGGGGGATCGAACCCCAGACCTTATGGCAAGAGAGAGTGGAAGCGCATGTAACCAAGTGAGCTGAATGTTTTAGTCGTTCAAAACATGCTTTCAATTGATTATATTTTAAACTTTCTCCTGAGAATTCAAAAATGGCGCCACCCACCATCTTCATCTTCAACCTCAAGCTCTCCATATTTGAATTTCTGAACTTGCTCGTTTTCAACCAAACGTGATGGTGTAAACATGAATTTTGTTCCAAATTTCCTCACGAATCCAGATATGTAACTAATATCTATTTATATTAACTACAACTATCTAATTTCTCAGAAAACACGAAGAACATATGAACCCTAAATTTAAAATTAAATGATGAGCAAGATGAATAAATGAATGATGATAGAGGGTTTTCAATACTCTGATGATGCTGAACAAACTGGTATCGAGATATATAAGAAAGAGTACTTGAATAAGTGGGTTAGAGTTTGAAAAAATACCTCGGAAAGTGGAGGTCGTGAGAATGATGGAGAGCACCTGGGCTTGTATGAATGATCCTAAAAGCTTCCTTGGGACTCAGTGATGCTAACTGAATACTTATTGCACCTTGAATGCTTCAGTATTGTTCTACCCGACCCCTTCTATTTGAGCTCCAAGTGAGAATGGAAAGTAGTGATTCTGCACTTACAGATAGGCTGCGACCATCTGAATAGCTTCACTGCATCCTAAGGAACATGTTTGGATGCTTGGACTTGCTTGACACCTCTTGAATTATGCTATAGACCTCCAACTGCTCGAGCTTCAAAATGAAAGTGGCTATGGTGTTCCTTCACTTACAGAAGTGATCCAGGTGCTTGGATCACCTCTAATTAACCTCCTTGAGATGTTAGAATGGTTACTTCCCAAAGAAGAGCTCTGGTTTGAAGAAATCGATTCTTCTTGCCAAAGAACTTTGAAAAACCATAAGCATGAGAGAGAGAAGGAGAAAGCAAGGAATTGAGTTTCTTAGGTGTGCTTATTACTGATGAAGGGTCTTCTATTTATAGGAAAATGATGCAGAGCAATTGGATATAGTGAGCTTGCTTAGTGAAGTAAGTTTGGTTTCTTGGCCATGAAGGAATTCAAAGAATATTCCTAGTGCAATGATGAGCTCTTTGATACCACTCCCTAGCCATCGGTTTTGCTTAATCTTAGGGGACAATTCTGATGCAGAAGTGAGCTCCAATTGGTTGGGAAGTGATTCCTTTGGTGATTCATCCATTTTCCATAAATTCCCAAATGTAATCATTACATAATCACATGCCTTTGTTTTTGGGAATATTCTTCAATCCTTATGCAATGATGAAAATGGATGTATAGTATGCTTGCAGATGTATTATGGGTCATGTAACGTCATTTAGTGAAGCCATTTGCACAAAATTGCAAAGTTTCAAATTGTTCATAACATATAATTTTACTCCATGAGGCCAACTTTGAACAAGCATAACTCCTGGCTCAAAATGAATTTGGAGGAGGTTGAGCACAATTTGGAAAGCCCTAAACATCTACTTCAATTCATTAGTTTGGGGTTTCTTCAGAATCATTTGGGAAAATTGTGAAAAATGAGCCCAAAGTTGAAAGAAAACTAGGTCAAAAATACTTAGAAAAAATTTCTAAGTTTTTAAGGCCTATAACTTCCAAATCTCAAATCTCTAAAATGATTGATTTCTTGAAAAAAGTTGCATTGTAAGATGTTGTTTTATTTTTCAAGATCTACAACTTTCATGTTGGAAGTTTTTTGAGTTGTGTAGGTGAAATTTTGAGTTCCCATAATGCCCTTAAAAACCCTAATTCCTGACTTTTTGATCCTTGATGAATTTTCTTGAATTTATTTGGTCAAATGACTTTAATAATCATATATTGATGATATTGATCCTCAAAAGTCATGGTTTAACTAAAAACCCTAAAAGTCAAAGGTGATCCTATACAGTTGACTTTTTCAGATGAAGTGAAATTTTGGACTTTTGTGATGAATCAAGTTCTCCTCCTCAAATGAGTGATGTGAATGGATTATATTGAGGTAATATAAGTTCTTGAACCATGTTTTGAGTTTTGGATACGTGTCCTGATTAAAAGTCAACTGTCCAGGTGAATTAGGTTAAAACCCCTAATTGTCGACCAGATGAAATTGATGACTGTAGATCTTGAATTGAAGTGTAATGCCTAATGGATAATGTCATATGAACCAATTGAAGATATTTGAACTAATTGATAGATGTCCTGGAGCTTTTTAGGGTTTCCCAAATGTGATCCCTGATTACAGTCCCTGATGGGCTCAAAACCCTAGATTGGTGAACTAAGCAAACTTGGGCCCAAATGATTGGGTGTCTAATCAATCATAGGTGAATAGAATGAAGCTTTTTAAGTCCTATGATTTTATTAGAGACTAATCCTTTTATTGATTGATCCTTTGCTTGAGCTCTTTTGTTTCTGAACATCCTCGATTAAGCACCAGATGAACAAGTGACTGTTCTGAGTATCTGTTTTGATTCTGATGAAAAGCCTGAAAGTATGACATCTCAGGGGGGGTTCAAAATTAGGGTATGACAGATGCCCCTATTTATGTTTCTTTCATCCGGAGGGAGAGAGATTGATATCTCGATCTCTCCTGCGTGAAAGAGACTTAAATACCAAAGAATGCCCGAATTTTGGGCGTTCCTGAGATGTTGTAGTGATAATAAAATCCTTGCATGACTTGATCCCGTTGTCGCACTTGGAGGGGGATAGGGAGTCAAACTCCTCCCGTAGTTTCAGATGCTTTGATTGCGAAACTGGTCTTATATGTAATTTTGGACAATATCTTAGATAAAGAGAAAATTTCCAATGGTAAGTTTCCTCATCAAACTTCTCGCTGATGTCTGTCAGAGAGATGCCATTTGATGGATGACAAGAAACTTCCTCATTCTTTCCTTTAATGGGATATCTTCAAGAGAAGCCAAATGACCATGCGTCCTTTTGAGGAGCTAATGACTTTAACTGAAAGTGGGTGAACTGTCTTCGAAACGAAAACTGCCATTCATCGACTTATGCTGGAGAGTTGATAAACTGTTTTCTAGAAGGAAGACTGCCATTTGTCAACTCTGACGAGGATTAACATCCTATAATTAGACAAACTGTTCCTCGTAAAAGGAACTTCCATTCATCTATTCCTTGGGTTTCTAAACAACAGACAAACTGACTTTCTTGGGGAAAAACTGCCATTTGCCGACTGCTAGGGGAACGAAAAGTGAACAAACTGTCTTCTGTTGAAAGAGACTGCCATTTGTCGACTTTGCTGAGGAACCTTGAAAAGTGTACAAACTGTCTTCTGTTGAAAAGAAAGACTGCCATTTGTCAACTTTTGTTGAGGAATCTTTAAGCGAAATGAACTGTCTTCGTAAAGAAGGCTGCCATTCGTTATCTCTGCTGGAAAAAGTGAGTGAACTGTCTTCTGCTGAAAGAGACTGCCATTCGCTCAACTTTAATAAAAAAACCTGAAACGAACTGTCTTCGTGAAGAAGACTGCCATTCGTTGCCTCCACTTGGGAGAAAAGTGAGCAAACTGTCTTCTGCTGAAAGAGACTGCCATTTACTGACTTTAATAAGGAATCCTGAAACGATCTGTCTTCGTGAAGAAGACTGCCATCCGTTATCTCCGCTTGGGAGAAAAGTGAGCAAACTGTCTTCTGCTGAGAGAGGGTGCCATTTGTTGACTTTAATAAAGGAAATCCTTAAGCGAGACGAACTGTCATCGTGAAGAAGACTGCCATTCGTGATCTTCGCTTGAAAAAAGTGAGCAAACTGTCTTCTGCTGAAAGAGACTGCCATTTGCTGACTTTTTGGGGATTAAAACAACAAACGACCATTTGTCAATTCCATGAGGACGAACTATCTTCCCGAGGAAAACTACCATTCGTTGACTCTGCGGGGAAATCAAAAGCATACAAAACCGTATTCTTGGAGAAGATTGCCAACTATCGCTCTGTTGAGGAAGTCCAAAAGTGGACAAACTATCTTCCGGAAGAAGACCAACATTTGTCAATTCTGGGGGAGAAAAAAGGACAGATTGTATTCTTGCCAACTATCGATCTGCCGGAGAGTCTTGGCTGGGGAATCCCAAAAATGACCAGACTATCTTCTTCTCGTTTGTTGACTTGCTGAGCTTTTTTTTTTAAACAAATTATCTCCCTTAGGAAAACCATCGTTTGTTAACTCCCTCGGGGAAATCCCAATGTGTGAACTCTCTTTCTTAGGAAAAATTCTTTCATGACTTTGCAGAGGAAGCTTGAATATATGCCTAAGTGACTCGGGCAATAACAGAACTAAAGCCCAACTAAACTATGCTAACTATGCAGTTATGTAAAGCATGTATGAATGTTATTATGATTGTAAAATGTAAAGTGAATGTGAATAGAATTGTTGCGGATGTGAAATCCTATGATATGACTTGAATCTTTGTTGATCAGAAGATGTCTTCTTCTTGCAATTTGTACTTTGCACTCTGTTGGGGATACCTGGTTATCAGTTGCCCGCTGTTTGAAGTGAGTGATATGAATTGAAGTGAAGATCCTCATCGGGAGATGTTCGCAAAGCGATCTCATAGGGAAATTTGTTCCCGGAGTCTCAACCGTTTTCGGAGCAACTGTTTGCATTCTTCCTATTGTTTGTAAACCTTAGAAAGAAATTTCACCTTTATTTTTGCGAGTAAATTCATTTTATTTTATGAAAACATTTGTTTCAAGAAAATGACTGTTTAGACTTAAAACGCATTTTAAGAAACTGAATAAGACTCGATTGCAAAGAAAAGGCACAAAGCTCAAATTATTATTCATGGAACGGTAACCAGCCAAAGGCTTGATCCCATGGAGTATTTACAAAGTTGGAAATTGGTAATTTTGGGAAAAGGGCTACGATGAAATGTGACGACCGTTATCTTTCCCTTCCACTCGGAGTTGTTCTGTATTCGTGCTTCGTAGAAGATGACCTACTGATGATGAATACTCCGCTATGGATTTTCTGAATGATCAAGTTTGTCCTGAACACAGTTACTTGCCATATATCCCTAACTTTTGCGTAAACTACCCCTTTCAGGTTTTAAGTCTACCGGGATTGATTATATATTTTTTATATCTCTAAATTTTGCCTGAATCGCTCTTTCGGGTTTTCAATTCACCGAGACGCTCTTTTTTGCCTAAGCCGCTCTTTGCGAGTTTTCAACTTAGCGAGCTGTTCTTTTAATTATTTAGGCGAAGTATTTCTTGACTGCGTCGACGTTCACAGGACGGGTGAATTCTTCTCCATCCATAGTCGTGAGTATTAAGGCTCCTCCCGAGAAAGCTCTCTTGACCACGTATGGGCGTCATAATTGGGAGTCCACTTGCCTCTCGAATCTGTGAGAAAAGATTGAATCTTTTTTAGTACAAGGTCGCCTTCTTTGATTGTGCGAGGTCGAACCTTTTTGTCGAAAGCTTTCTTCATTCTTTGTTGATATAGGTGTCCGTGGCATAAAGCTGTCATGCGCTTTTCTTCGATTAAGTTCAACTCATCGAATCTGTTTTGAAACCACTCGGCTTCTGTTAATTTTGCCTCCATCAAGACTCTCATTGATGGGATCTCAACCTCTATGGGTAGGACTGCTTCTATGCCATATACAAGGGAGAAAGGAGTTGCTTCAGTCGAAGTACGTACAGATGTACGGTAACCATGAAGAGCAAACGGGAGCATCTCATGCCAATCTTTGTAAGTGATGACCATTTTCTGAATGATTTTCTTGATGTTTTTGTTAGCTGCTTCTACAGCCCCATTCATCTTTGGTCTGTAAGGAGATGAGTTGTAATATTCAATCTTGAATTCTTCACAAAGTTCCTTCATCATTTTGTTGTTCAAATTTGACCCATTGTTAGTGATTATCTTGCTAGGAATGTCGTAGCGACAGATGATGTGATTCTTGATAAACCTGACGACAACTTGTCTTGTAAAGTTTGCATATGAAGCTGCTTCAAACCACTTGGTGAAATAGTCTATGGCTACCAAGATGAAGCGATGTCCGTTGGACGCTTTTGGCTCGATCATTCCAATCATGTCGATCCCCCACATGGAGAAAGGCCAAGGGGAAGAGAGTACGTTGAGAAGAGATGGTGGTACATGGATTCTATCGGCGTAGATCTGAAACTTGTGACACCTCTTTGCATACTGGCAGCAATCTGACTCCATCGTCAGCCAATAATATCCTGCTCTCAGTATTTTCCTTGTCATGGTGTGTCCATTGGTGTGAGTACCAAAGGAACCTTCATGTATTTCTCTCATGAGTATTTCTGCTTCTTTCTTGTCAATGCATCGGAGCAGAACCATGTCGAAATTTCTCTTGTACAGAACATCTTCATTCAGGAAGAATCTGCCAGCTAACTTTCTCAAAGTTTTTCTATCTTTCTTTGATTCCCCAAGAGGGTACTCTTGCCTTTGAAGAAAGTTCTTGATGTCGTGATACCACGGTTTGTCGTCTATGATTGCTTCTACTATGAAAACATGAGCGGGCCTATCCAGGCGCATAACATCGATATGAGGAATGTCATTCCAATGATTTATCCTAATCATGGAAGAGAGTGTGGCTAATGCATCAGCCAAGTTATTTTCTTCACGAGGAATGTGATGAAAATCTACCCTGTCGAAGAATGGTAACAATCTTCTCGCGTAGTCTTTGTAAGGGATTAGCCCAGGTTGGCGTGTTTCCCATTCTCCTTTGATTTGATTGATGACCAAAGCAGAATCTCCGTATACATCCAAGTGTTTGATTATTAGATCTACGGCTTCTTCGAGACCTATGATGCAAGCTTCATATTCGGCCTCATTGTTTGTGCATTTGAAAGTTAATCTGGCGGTAAACGGAATATGGGTACCTCGAGGGGTAACAATGATTGCCCCAATTCCTTGTCCATAAGCGTTGACAGCTCCGTCAAAGATTAAGCCCCACTGGGATCCTATCTCAGGTCCTTCGTCTGGTAGTGGCCCGTCGTAATCTTTCATCTTGAGGTACATGACGTCCTCGTCCGGAAAGTCAAAACTGGTTGATTCATGACCATTGGGTGGATGGTGAGCCAGGTGCTCAGCCAGGATACTTCCTTTCACGGCTTTCTGAGCGTGATACTCAATGTCATATTCTAATAACAACATCTGCCAACGGGCAATTCTCCCAGTTAAGGCAGGCTTTTCAAAGATGTACTTGATTGGATCCATCTTGGAAATCAAACAAGTAGTATGTTGAATCATGTACTAGCGGAGACGCTTGGCAGCCCAGGCCAAAGCACAACAGGTCTTCTCGAGCATGGAGTAGCGGGATTCACAGTCAGTGAATTTCTTGCTTAGGTAGCAGATGGCATGCTCTTTTCTTTTTGTCTCGTCTTGCTGTCCAAGGACACAACCCATGGAATCTTCTAAGATAGTTAAGTACATTATCAAAGGTCTTCTTTCCACTGGAGGAGACAAAATGGGCGGTTCGAGCAGGTATTCCTTAATGCTGTCGAACGCTTTCTGACAATCGTCTGTCCAGAAGCAACTCTGATTTTTCCGTGAAGTTTGAAAATTGGAGCACAAGTTGCAGTCATGAGATATATGAATCTTGAGATGTAATTCAGACGTCCAAGAAATCCTCTAACTTGTTTCTCGGTTCTGGGTGAAGGCAATTCTTGAATTGCCTTGACTTTGTCTGGATCTACTTCAATTCCTCGTTTGCTGACAATGAAACCAAGGAGTTTTCCTGAGTAGATGCCAAAGGTACACTTATTGGGATTCAGGCGAAGCTGAAACTTCCGTAAACGTTGAAATAACTTTGTCAGATTCTGTATATGATCTTCCTCATTTTCTGATTTGGCAATCATGTCATCCACATAGACTTCCACTTCCTTATGCATCATGTCGTGGAAAAGTGTAGTCATGGCTCTTTGATATGTTGCCCCTGCGTTCTTTAGTCCAAAAGGCATAACGCGGTAGCAGAACGTTCCCCAGGGGGTGATGAAAGCTGTTTTCTCCATGTCTTCAGGTGCCATCTTGATTTGGTTGTATCCTGAAAATCCGTCCATGATTGAGAAAACTTTGGATTTTGCTGTACTGTCTACCAACATGTCAATATGTGGTAAAGGAAAATCATCCTTAGGGCTAGCTTTGTTCAAATCTCTGTAGTAGACGCACATGCGGACTTTTCCGTCTTTCTTAGGAACGGGAACAATGTTAGCTAACCACTGAGGGTATTCTGAAGTGACGAGGAAACCAGCGTTGATTTGCTTTTGAACTTCCTCTTTGATTTTCATAGCCATCTCCGGATGAGTTCTTCTCAATTTTTGCTTGACCGGAGGGCATTCTGGTTTCAATGGAAAGTGATGCTCCACTATACTGGTATCCAACCCTAGCATATCCTGATAAGACCAAGCGAAGACATCTGAGAATTCTTTGAGCAGCTGTATCAAACTCTCTCTGATCTCTGAACTGAGCGAAGCTCCAATCTTAACCTCTTTTCTGTTTCCATCGGAACCAAGGTTAATGATCTCCAGAGGCTCATTGTATGGCTGAATGGCCTCTTCCTTTTGTTGAAGTAACCGTGAAATTTCCTTTGATATTTCTTCGTCTTCTTCTTCCTCTGCCTCGAATACAGGGAACCCAAAGCTTGGAGAAGTCATACGGTCGTACGTTTCAACGGGATATTTTATGATTAATCTGCATATGTGTGATAAATTTTATTTAGACAACGAGGGAAGACTCGGTGTATGCAGTTCTCTGAATGGAGAGACTCATTGTCGGAGACATTTTCGAGATCATCCTCTTCTGTATTTTGGTCTTGCTCTTCTCCCAAGATGGCACTGACTAGGTATGTGAACTCTAAATCTGTAGCCTCTCTGGGTGACTTGGGGATATAATCCTCAATGATGACTTCACCAGTTGAGGATGATGAATAGCAAGGCTTATATATCTCTTTTGGCTGAGTAAGGTACTCGTAATCCATGTTCCATCCAGTTGGAACAATGTCTTCAAGAGAGATTTTTGAACTTTCAGGAGCGGAGTATTTCACCATGTAGTCGAATTTTCCGCTTGGTTCTCCTAATGTATCCCAAGTTTCTTCGGGGATAGGAGGAACTTCTTCTGATGAACCGTGACTTCTGGTGGTGAAGCTGTTTGTAACTTCGTCACTGCTTGGTTGAGTCTTACTTTCAGATCCTTTAGTTGGATAACAACAAGGTGAATCAGACTCTGATAGGGATATGTATCCTTCCTCGAGAAGGTAGGACATACATTCCACTTCAAAATTCTCATCGGTGTTTTCCGTACCGATGGTATTGACTGTTTGCCGAACAGGTTGAAGAAAACCTCCGCTGCGGAAAGTTTCATGAATTGGAAGAACTACCTTAATTCCTGGAATAGCCTTTGATGATGTTGGAAAGAATCCAACTCCTGTTCTGTTCTTATTGTTGGTAGGAATATCAATGTGCCCCCAACCACTGGTAGTGCCATCCTTTACAACTTGGATTGCATCCTTGTAGGAAAAAATAGACGCTGCTTTCTCTTTTCCTTTTTCCTTATCTAAGGAAAGTGCTTGGAATTTAGTTCCAGCGACTTATTTTGGTTCTATGTCGGAGAGTGATGACAGGTTACTGACGATCAAAGCTTGTTCTCCACATACGGTTACCAATTTGTCATTTCTTATGAATTTCAGTTTCTGATGAAGCGTTGAAGTAATTGCCCCAGCCTCATGAATCCATGGGGAGCTAGCAAACAACTGTATTGCGCTGGGATATCCATAACTTGGAAAGTGATTTTGAACGTCTGAGGTCCAATAGATATGGGAAGATCCACTTCTCCAAAAATTGACTTCATCGATCCATCAAATGCTTTGACGATGACGTGACTGTCCCTTAGCGGGTAATCTTTGAAGGATAATCTTGACAATGTTGATTTGGGCATGACGTTGAGAGAGGATCCATTGTCTATTAGGACTCCTGTGAGTACATCACCCATGCAGCTAACTGAGATGTGAAGTGGAAGATTATGGTCCATTCCTTCTTTCGGAAGATCTTCGTCACAGAAACTCAGGTCAGTTCCTGCGGAGATGTTGGCAATGATGTTGTTGAATTATCCTACAGTAACACTTGGTTCTACGAAAGCTTGTTCCAAAACTTTCTGTAGAGCTTCCCTATGAGCCTGAGAACTCAATAGTAGGGAAAGAACAGATATCCTAGACGGAGTATGTAGCAGCTGGTCTACAATGTTGTATTCACTCCTCTGGATTAATTTCAAGATCTCATCATTTTCTTTCGCTTGAATAGCATTGGTCGGATGATTGTCTTGCCTATGTGGTGCTTCTTCCGAAGGTTTCTCCACATTTTCTATTGTTCTATTGAAGACTCGTCCACTTCTGGTGACTCGACTAACGTCAGCAATGTTGACAACAGATAGTAATGGTATTTCCTTACCATTTTTAATGAATGTAGCATTGTACTTGTATGGTATAGCCTTGTTGGACTCATACGGTACAGGACCTGGTAAGTAGATGACTAATGGAGCAATTGTTGTCTTCCTACTGTCATACTTGACTTGCATTGGTTCATCTTGATTAATTTGAGGAGATACGGTAAAGACTTCGTCATCTTCTCTGTTGGCAAGAACTGTAATGGTATTTTCATCCATTAATTTTTGAATGTCGTTGCGAACGCGCAATCATCCTAGTGAATTTCTTCGACAGATTCTGCATCTACTGTAAGGATGGAAATCCGTTCCAAAGTAAGCAAGTCCATTTAAAGTCTTATTGAACCTGACTACCGATCCTTCGAGATCTTCAACTTTGTAGATCTTGTATTCTCCTGGACATCCTTGAACCATGTTGATGTCGCGCTCAGTTTTGACTCGGATGTGTTGAATCCATCCTAAGTCCATTTGTTTTTGTAATGCAGCTTGAACTACAGCACATCCTTGATTATTCTTTGGACAAATTTCACATGTGAAGTAGTTGTGAGGTGGTACGTGGCCGTACCCAGTTTGTCTAGCGTGCATTTTGACGAGATTCTCCCCTATCTGACGAATGTCGTAGATTTGAATGACATTGGGGTGCTGATCTATCAGATTTACTGAAGCTTCTTTATGATGCGGCAAAGGATTTGCTTGGACGTTAGGATTAGTATCTTTGAAGGATAGCATTCCGCTCTTCACTAATCTTTGAACGTCGGCCTTGAAACTGAAACAGTTCTCAATGTTGTGACCTGGTGCCCCCTGATGGTAGGGACAAGATTGGTCAGCCTTGAACCAAGGTGATTATTCATACGTTGGATTTGGAGGACTCCTTGTCTGAATGAGTCCTTTTGCCAGTAGTGTTGGAAACAATTCCGCATACCGCATTGGTATGAGGTCAAAGGGAGGATACCTTTGTGCCCGATTGTTGTTGAAATTTGGAGGTCGAACCTGCTGCTGAGGTTGCTACGACCTTTGTTGAAATGGTTGTTGAGAACCCAGAGGTTGATAAGCTGGCGCTGAGTTAACAACCGGAGTTATTGTAGCAACTTGAGGTGGAAACTTCTTCTTAGCTTTGTGCAAAACATTGCTGACGTCCTGATCCTTTTTCTTCTGGAAAGAACTTCCATACTTTCTTGGACCAATAGAAGATTCTGGTTCTTTGTTTAAGCGTCCTTCTCGAAATGCTTCTTCTAAACGTACACCCATGTTTACCATCTCGGTAAAGTCACTTGGTGCACTTGCAACCATTCGTCCGTAGTAAAATGGACTCAAAGTCTTGAGATAGATTTTTGTCATTTCTTTCTCTTCAAGTGGTGGACAGATTTGAGCAGCAACTTCACGCCATCTTTGAGCGTATTCTTTGAAGCTTTCTCTATCCTTTTGAGTCATGGCCCGAAGTTGATCTCTATCGGGAGCCATATCCAGATTGTACTTATACTGTTTGACGAAGGCCTCTCCGAGCTCTCGAAAAGTACGAATCTCTGAACTGTCCAAGTTCATGTACCATTTGAGTGCAGCACCAGTTAGGCTGTCTTGAAAATAATGAATGAGTAATTGTTGATTATCAGTCTGAGTCGACATCCTTCGAGCGTACATCACGAGGTGACTTTGTGGGCATGAATTCCCTTTGTACTTCTCGAATTCTGGTACTTTGAATTTGTGAGGAATGTTAACATTTGGAACCAGATAGAGGTCTGCAGCGTTCTTTCCAAATAGATCTTGTCCTCGGAGATTCTTGAGTTCCTTCTGCATTTGCAGAAATTGTTCCTGGAACTCGTCCAATCTTTCATACACGCCAGCATCCTCACTGGGAGCGTGATGATATACTTGTCCGCCCGATGGAGGAAAAGTATGCATAATCGGTTGTGGAGAAGCCATGACAGCAGATCTTGGAATCTCAGCATTTTGTTGTGCATAACCTGTTGCCGTTGCTCTTGGAATTTCAATTTCCAGAGGTCTGTAACCCTCCGATGGATGCATCTCCGTTGTAGCTCTTGGAACTTCAGAAACTAGGGGTATGTACCCGTCTGGAATGAAATTATACGGCATGCCCCAAGGTCGGTTGGGCGGCATGGTATACTGGGGAATAGGAGTAGAAATAATCTCGGAAACAACAGTCCTTTGTGGTTCTTCTGGCGTTGGTCGATTCTGTGCAACTACCAGGGCTTCTACCATACTATTGAGCCTTTCAACAGCATCTTTGAGAGTAGTAACCTCTTCTCTGAGTTCTCCATTCTCTTGCTCAAAGTTTTCCATTCTTTTCTTGCGACTTGAATGAGTGTTGTATGGATGAGACAACTTGAACGTCTTTTTTTTTCACCTCCTTCTCCTCCTTTCTTTCTGGAGAAAGGAAAGTGACAATTAGATCCGCGACAATTCTCGTGTCAGTGCGTACTACTAAGGCGATGCATGATGTGCAATTAAGTTAATATTTTTCAAGGAAACACCATAATTACGTTATGAAACATCAAACTTTTATTAATTAAGCGAAAACGCCGTTTTTTACACACTTTGAAAAGGGAAATACAGAGAAATAGAGAGAAAGGACTCTAAAACTTTTACGAAGAGCCGACTTCACGTTCTAACATTTTCTTCTGTTTCTTGAGCTGAGCATTCTTTGACGTAAGCTGATCGATGATCCAGGAAGCAGGAGGGATATGATGAGAAAGTGACGATTGTGTCACTTGTCGATCGAGTACTTCAAGTAACTCATCCTTCCTTCTTAGGATGTTCTGAATCTCAACATTTTCTATGTTGACGATTCGATACTTGTTTCTCCAAGCATTCCTTTCTTGGCATACCTTATTTAATGCCGCTTGTAGTTTTTCAACATCGGTGGAGAAAAGGAATATTGGTTCCCTTAGGGGAATAGGTTCTTGACGCTGATATGGCATCCTGAGCTTGAATGCTCTGACGCGTACCCATTGAATGTAAGGATCCAGGGAGATGCAAAGATGTTTTCCTAACAATCTTCTCCCTCTTGTGTGAACAAGACGCCAGGCTTGGACAATTTCCTTCTTCAGCATGTTACCATGATCGTCGATGTTCTTGAAGAACAGACTCTCCAATTGAATACTACTGGGTATATTTTTCATGGGATAGCCGTATTGACGACGGGCTAAAGCTGGATTATAACTGATTCCTCCCTTAGTTCCAATAAGGGGTACGTTGGGATAACTTCCGAAACTGTAGATGATCTTGGTTTCGTCGTTGTCAGGACTACACCAATCAATGTCCGTATGAGTGAGGGACATGATTTTCTGTGACCAGTGAAGGCCATCCCTCATGTTCCAGAAAGTGCTAGACTTTGGCAGGTGCGAGACGAACCATTCGTATAACAACGGTACGCAGCATGTGATTAATCCTCCTTGCTGCAGGTTTCTTGAATGCACAGAGTGATAGGCATCCGCAAGCAAGGTTGGAACTGGATTCCCAATTAAGAAGATCTTAATTGCGTTGATGTCAACGAAATCGTTAATGTTAGGGAACAAAAACAATCCGTAGATAAGCAAAGCCAAGATTTCCTCAAAAGCGCTCATATATTGGATGCTGACGAAGTACCGAGCTTGATCCAACAAGAACTTGGAGGGCAATCCTTGAATTCCTCCTTTACTCATCATATGAGTTCTGATGTCGACTACGTTCAAAGAAGTAGTTGCAGCAATGATAATATCGTTAGGATTCTTTTCTAAACCGGAGTACGGATCTTGCGCGTACACGGGTATTCCAATCAGGCGAGAGTACTCCTCTAACGTAGGCATGAGTTAATAATTTGGAAAGGTGAGGTAGTGATACGTTGGATCGTAAAACTGTACCAAAGTGGGAAGGATCCCATCCACAATGTTGGTGCTGAGAAGAGGCAGAAGTTGTCCATACTTCTCCTTGAAAGCCTGGGGGTTGACCACCAGTTTTCCGAGCTTTTTCAATTCCTCTACATTAGGAATTTTGAAGGTGTATTTCCTAGCTCTCTTTCTTCTGTAATCCATGGTATAGATCCTTAAGTCCTTTCTTCGTTTCTCTCTTTCTATGAAGTTCAAAACGTTCGTTATTTAGTTTCCTTGAAAAACGACTCGAAAAAGACTCTTTTGTTTTTTTAGTTATTATGAATGATGCATGAATGCATGAATGCACACACAAGAGTTTTAAACAAACATGGCGTAGAAGGGTATCGTGGTCATGGAGTCACATCGCAAACCTCGCTCCAGGGTAAACTATGGATAAGGATTTTTGTACCTGTAGAACGGGTTCTAGGGGTCTCAGAGCTTTTTGCTCAACCTTAAAGATACATTGATTGGTATCTATAAGAGAGTTTTCTCAGAGTGTAGTATCTGCGTGACAATTACTTTC
This sequence comes from Vicia villosa, assembly GCF_029867415.1. Taxonomy (NCBI): domain Eukaryota; kingdom Viridiplantae; phylum Streptophyta; class Magnoliopsida; order Fabales; family Fabaceae; genus Vicia; species Vicia villosa. The sequence goes on along the minus strand of NC_081180.1, from coordinate 202,916,546 downwards.
GTAATCACCGCTCTACGTCCTAAAAAAAGGCTTTAAGTGGGGTTAATGTGTTTCTAGGTCCTCCTGGTACAAATCAATCTCGGAATGCATTGGCGCAGTTAATCACAACCAGCCAGGCAAATCCCAATAGTAGATTTGGGAACCAAGATTAGAGGGCCTTCACCGAGAAGACATCCTCCATCCTATCTTATGTTGCACTCAAATTCGAGTATAGGATTTCTCACCACAAGGGGGAATCAAGCCCTTTCCCGATACAGAATAAACAAAATAAACAAATATATATGCAACAATCACATGAAATGACACAGAGGTTAGGCATGACCTCTCTTGTTTGAGGGGGAATTTGGCATCCCTGTCATACCCCAAAATTTTCCCACCACATTTTTATACTCAAGCTCATTTGAATGTCAGAAGCTCAAGACTCGACTAACTGTACACTCTCCTAAACAACAACCCTCAAACTAGGGTTTTGATCTCTTCAAAGTAAAATCAAGTTACAAGACCTCAAAATGGAACCCTTGGTGTCTCATGTGCCCCAAAGAATCCTCATGCCGAGTTGCAAGTTCTGATTCATAAGATTGCTCCTTCAATGGCCCAAACGATCAATAATCGACTAGTTGACCTAAAAGTCAAATTATGGTCAAACCACAGTCAAAACTTCTGATTTTTGGTCAACATCCTCATTATGAAGTATAATTCATCATTTGATCAAGGATTGATCATGATTCATCAAAAAAAGCTCCAAAATCATCAAAAATCTAAGTTTCTAAATTAGGGTTTTTAAGGAGAAAGTCAACCCAACTTTGACCAACCATAACTTTCACATCGAACATCAGAAATTTCCCATCCAAAGCTTAATTTGAAGGAAATTGAATTATCTACAACTTTGTCTCTCACAAGCCAAGGCCAAAAATGCTTCATTTGAGAGATATGGTCAAAGAGGTTATAGGTCCTCCAAAAAGTCAACAAAAACACCTTTTGGGTCAAAGCTCATAACTTGAACATGGTAAACTCAATTGAGTTGAGACCAAAAGGAGGTTTTAGAAGACATCTTGAGCTTTCTAAAACGGTCAAGAACACCTTTATAGGGTTAAAATTGAGAGAGATATACATGGCTGAAGTGGAGCAATTTTCAAGAAACGCATGAAAACCTAATTGAAGAATTTGGCATTTTTGAACTAATGGGCCCATGTATTGGACTTCAAACATGAATGTAACTTAAATAAAGGCCCATAATGAAATTCACTTTTTTTTATAAATTTATTCATTTATTTTGATTTTATTCATTTAAAATCTAAATAAATCAAGTAAAATATAAAAATACTTGAATTAATTCATGGAAATTTATTTTTAATCATCTAATAGGTCCACAAATCAATTCCTTTTCATTTTTTGTGTTTATTTATATTATTCTTGAATTTATCTTTTAAATTCAAATTAAAATAACTAAATCATAATTAAATGAGGAAATATTATTTGACCAATTCTCCAATTATTCAATCAATCCAAAATCAATATGGGACCAAGAAAAACGTGAAAAGAAGAGTGGAAAATATAGAATGAGCCAAAAGAAGCAAGATTTGATACAAAATTCGAATAAAATATTTTCCAATTTCCACTTCATTAAGATTGGATTTCTTTCCAAAGTATTTGACCTAATTGGTCCCTCTATATATTCTCCACACGTTCAGAATAGAGGGGACGGAAATCCTTGTCCCAAAAGCTCTCAAAAACCTTACAAAAATATCAAAGGAACTAGGGCATAAGGTTTCTTCGTGTTTAGCCATTCTCAAACCAAACTAATGATCTTAACATTCTCCTAAGGTATCAAAGGGTATGTATTGGTCAAAGGACATGCTTTGAAACGTTCAGAATACCCACATCACGAACATGTCCTTCATCCATGGTGGTATTTTTGTTTTTTGATTATTGTTAAATTTTAATATGAACCAATCGCTCTAACCTCTTCTCAGGGTCGTGTATAGGGCAGGAAAGAACCATGGAGAAGGTCTGGACCGTTGAAACGAAGCTACAACGCATGAACAGAGTATCACCATTGTTAGTGCATAAAGAAACTTTGCTTTCGTTCTCTCGTATACCGAGTGATTCAGTCCAAACAAACCGCACCATTTAATTAGTGAGGACCAAAACAGAGCTAGTTAACAACAAAAAGCTGTAGTATGGATGGCTGGTGGTGAGAGCGCGTGACTTCTAAGACCTGGGTTCGATTCCAGGTTTATGCAATGTTTTTCTTTGTATTTATTTATTTGCAGATCCAGTGTTGCAGGTCAACTAATGTGCGCGGTACACCTCTCTCCATCGACCATCAGATACACACATAGTTTGATCCAACGCCTCCAGATGAAGGACCACCGTACTCCCTCCAGACTCGTCCGCACAGGATTTCCACCGCCCTGGTCTTGCCTTTTCTCTTTATCTTTTTCAATTTCCTTTGTTTTTTTTCTTCTTTTTTTTTCCTTTATTATTAACTAATGACAAGACTTTTAGGATTAGTTTTTTCTCTTCATAATTTAGATTAAGCAATTAAGTTTAGTTAAGTAGAATTAGATTAAAGAATTTTAGATTAAATAATTTTAATTAGGTTATTATTTTAGTTAGCTAATTTAAATTGATTAATTAACTTAGCTATTAGGTTTTGATTAATTTGATAACTAACTTAGGAGTAAAATCAAGTGATTAATTATAGATTTAGGTTTTATTCTCACTAATCTATCATATAAGAAAAGTCTATCATTTCCTCATCTCTTAGCTATGTCACATCAGCCTCTCTTCTCACAAAATTCCACATCATTCCCTTCCCATTGTATGTTGCAGCAATTATAAGGATTGAACTTAAACCTCCAACCTCTCATGATCTCGCAGTTTCAAATTATTTACTTTCTCTGGCCATTCACATTCACAACTGCTTACAGCACTAATGACCTCATATAATGCTTCTGCCTTCCAAGCCCCTTCTGCCTTCCAAGCCCTCCACCTTCCACGTTCCAAAACACTTTTATCATTACTATATATAACCGATCATACTTTCACAATATCTATCATGTTCATCAAACCTAATCGTGGAAAATTTTGGTTTATACTATTTTTGCAATTACAGCCATTCCCACGACTATTCATGTGGAAAATTTTGGTTTATACTATTTTTAAAATTACAGCCATTCCCACGACTATTCATGGACAAACAGGTATTTAACATTTTTTCCTTTCTTTTCTTGATAGAAAATATCTTTCATGTTATTTGCAGGTTGAATTTGTAGTGTATCATTCTGAAGTACTAATTAGCGTTTCATGTTATTTGCAGGTTGAATTTGTAATGTATCATTCTGAAGTACCAATTGGCGTCACTCCATAGTATATGGTTCGTTTTTTACATGGGTTCTTTCCAATCCCTATTTTCTATTTTTTTTTAGTAACAATTTAAATATTGTCCTAATATATGTTTTGGATTTTTTTTCTGGTGCAGACAGTAGCAAACATCGTCTATACGATTCGTTTGAAATAAATATTCTTCTTTGACTGTCCCAAAAGTTTGAGCTGTAGAAGTAGAAATCAAGTTGGCTGGTGTCAATATACAATGGAGAATCTGCTTGAAATTACTGGGTTATGCTTGCGCAAGTTTTGTCAAAAATGTAGATGTTATACTATGTAAATAACATGATATTTTATATTAATTCATAGAATGAACTTTAATTTTTTATATTTTAAGTGCAAATATTAATAAATAAATCTTAATTGATTGATTTTATGTTTGAGTGATATTTATATTAAATCTTAGTAATTAGAGAAATTGTAGATATTATAATATGTAAATAAGATAATATTTTATATTAATTCATAGAACTAAAGAATATTTTAGTTAGGTCAAATTAAGAAATTAAGGTTATCAATATATATAAAGTTAGTTTTGTAAAATATTATTGATATTTATTTATTATAAGGTCGAACAAAACAAAAAATAAAGATAAAATATTACAAATTAAAAATGTATACATAATTTTGAAATTTATAAGAAAATAGAATCAAAGAGTAAAGAAAAAACATTATATTTGTTTAGGTAAATAAAGAGTTTTGAAATGAAAAGACATAAATCATTTACCTATAAAAAAAATTAAATATCATAATCATTTTACTTGATTGCAACTTTAATTTTTGATTTAATTTGATTGCAACTTTTGATTTATTATTTTTAATTTTTTGATTTAATGTGATTACAATTTTTAACTTCTTATCCATAATAATACAAGCATTATGGTGGATTTGAACGTGATTTTAAAGAATGGTTTGTTGAAATAATGAAGCAGCACACCTATTTTCTTGATATGGAAATAATTGGTATATTATTGCAAATTTTAATAAATAAATTTCATTGATTAATTGATTTTATCTTTGAGTGATATTTATATTAAATCTTAGTAGCTATAAAAATTATAGATATTATAATATATAAATAACATAATATTGTATATTAATTCATATAACTAAAGAATATTTTAGTTAGGTCAAATTAAAAAAATTAAGTTTATCAATATATATATATATATATATATATATATATATATATATATATATATATATAATTTATAAAGTTAGTTTTATAAAATATTATTGATATTTATTTATTCTAAGGTCGAACAAAAAAAATAAATATAGAATATAATAAAATATTACAAATTCAAAATATATACATAATTTTGAAATCTATAAGAAAATAGAATCAAAGAATAAAGAAAAAAACAGTATATTTTTTTAGGTAAATAAAGAGTTTAGAATGAAAAGACATAAATCATTTACCTATAAAAAAGTTAAATATCATAATTATCTTTAGTAATCATTGATCGATTGATTGCAACTTTTAATTTATGATTTAATTCATGTGATTGCAACTTTTGATTTCTTATTCTTTTAGTACTTACCATGTGTATATTTAAATTATTAGATTTGAGAAAATATTGTACTTTTATATCTTACAAAATTATATTGTTTTTACAATATTGTATGATTTACCTAAAAATAATATAATTTTGAGTAAATATTGTACTTTTGTATGATTTACCTAAAATTATCTAACTTTGTAAGATATAAAAGCCTTTTTAACGACCCATACCTTAAAATCAGTACGTTGGGAATAATTTAATTGATATAGAATCAATACATTAAAATCATATCAATTACTTACCAATATCTTAATTGGTATAAAATAAATACGTTATAAATATATTTAGTACTCCAATTATATTGATGTTGTATCACCAAAAATTGAGTGAATCATATTATCATTAAAAATTAATAAATATAATTTATCTCACTTGATTTCCTTCAAAATTATTTAATAGAAACTTTCCAAAATAATGAATTTATCAACATAATTTTGAAACCAAATTTCATATGGGTAGAAGATTTTTAACCTCTCATTTAACAAAAGGATAAATATTATTAGATACATATTTTAATAAAATGTTTTAGGCATATCATTGCTTTTATATATTGTATGGAGTTTTTTGATAAAAAATTCATAGATATTATTTTAAAAATAAAGTATATTTTCAAAATATTTAAAATACAACATGTGCCATCGTCATTCTCTGTATAGAAAAACTAACTACTATTTTCTATTTTCACTTTAATAAGATTTCTTACTAATACTACTAAATTATTTAAAATATAAAATATGAAAGTATATATATATATATATATATATATATATATATATATATATATATATATATATATATATATATATATATATATATATATATATATATAAATGAAATTTTTTAGAGATTATTAAATAAAATAAATATATTAGATCTATTGAATTTTTTTAAAAAAAATATTTAAAAATAACTATGGGTGTTAATAAGCATAAGTAATCGAATGAAACATAAGTACTGTATGAATAAATAGTAATAGAATGAAACATAAGTAATGTATGAATAAATAGTAATAGAATGAAACATAAGTAATATATGAATAAATAATATCAAAATTGTATGATATTTTTTATTAATCATACAATTTGTTTGTCGTTTATAAAATTTAAAATTTTAATTGAACAAGTTCATCAATAATCAATATATATATTTATCTATATATAATATAATATAATTGAAATATTACCATTAAAACTTTAATGGGTCAATTCTATCCAAATACAAAATAATATATTACGGATACACATGGGTAATTATATGGTACGCACATATGGTACTGATATTAACACATTTAATTAAATGTAATAACGAGAATAAGTTTACAATTGATTTAAATAGTTTTATAAATAATTCCAAAACAAAAATATTTATATATAGGAATAATTAACTATTGATTCAAATATTTTATATATGGAATAATATATTTGATTTGTAAGTTGAGTTTAATCAATTATATTAAATATTTATTATTAATTGTATTATATAATTTGATAGAATATTTATTCATTATAATTTGTCAATTTAAGATTTTTGTTATTATAACAAAATTTAATTATCATCAAATATTTTTAAACAATGTTAAAATTAATTTATTTTTGTTTCAAAAATATCATCAAAATATTGAATATTAATAGAAACATGAAGTTACTGATAAAAAAATTGAATATTAACGGGAACATGTAGTTATTAATCAAAATATTGAATATTAATAGAATTTTTTTTAATATTGGGTACATGAAGTTACTAATCAAAATATTGAATATTAAAGATAATATTAAATTACTGATCAAAATATTAAATGTATTGAATATTAACGGAAACATGAAGTTACTGATAAAAAATGGCATGTTAACGAGAGCATAAAGTTACTGATCAAAATATTGAATATTAACGAGAACACGAAGTTATTGATCAAACTATTGAATATTAACGGGAAAACAAAGTTATTGATCAAACTATATTGAATATTAACGGAAACATGAAGTTATTAATCAAAATATTAAATATTAACGAGAACATGAAGTTAGTAATCAAAATATTGAATATTAATGTGGGTATTAAATTACAGAGCAAAGTATATTATATTAACGGGAACATGGAGTTACTGCTAAAAATATTGAATAATAACGGAAACAGAGCGTTATTAATCAAACTATTGAATATTACAAATTTGGAACATTAATAGAAACACGAAGTTAGTGATCAAAATAATGAATATTAATGGGAACTTGAAGTTATTGATCAAAATATTGAATTTTAACGGGAACATGAAGTTACTGAACAAAATATTGAATATCAACGAGAACACGAAGTTACTGATCAAAATATTAAATATTAAGGGGAACATGAAGTTACTGGTCAAAATATTGAATATTAATGGGAAATGAAGTTTATTGATCAAAATATTGAATATTAGTGGGAACACGGAGTTACTGATCAGAATATTGAATATTAACGGGAGCACGGAGTTATTGATTAAAATATTAAATATTAACGGGAGCACAAAGTTAATGATCAAAATTTTGAACATTGTCGAAAACATTAAGTTACTATCCAAATTTTAAAAATTAACAGGAACAAATTTTGAATATTAACGGGAACACAAAGTTACTAATCAAAATAATAAATGTTGACGGGAACACGGAGTTATTGACAAAATATTGAATATTAACATGAACATTAAGTTACTGATAATTTTTTTGAATATTAACGGAAACGAATTTGGAATATTAACGGGAACACGAACTTATTGATCAAAATAATGAATATTAACGGGAACAAGGAGTTACTGATCAAAATAATGAATATTAACAAGAACATGAAGTTACTGATCAAAATTTTGAAAATTAACGGGAAGAAATTTGAAATATTAACGGGAATACGAAGTTACTTATCAAAATAATGAATATTAACGGGAACATGAAGTAACTGGTCAAAGTATTTTTCTATTAATTATGCATTTTGAATGAATCATTATTATAAATGGAGTTTGTAGTGGTTTCTCATTGGCCTACAAGACAGAGATGATAGTTTGAGATTGGGCTGATAGTTTGTAGTTATAATTGAGCCAAAATAATTAATTTTCTCCTTAGCTAGCAAAAAATAATCGATTCTCCTTAGCTAATAGTTTGAGATTGGGCTAATAGTTATCACTAATTGAATTATATAATTTGATTGAATATTTCTTCATTATAATTCGTGAATTTGCGATTTTAAAACTTTTCCTTCATTATAATTTGTTAAATATAATATTACTATTTTTATAACTTTTTCAATTTTACCCAAAGCTTAATCTTTTACTAATATCTTTTATTTTTCTCAATCACAATGCGCGAAAACGACGGGTACCCGTGCGAACGCACGGGTAAGACACTAGTTTTCACTAAATTCTAATTTCTCGCGATTTTCTTTCTCATCTCCACTCTATGATTGTTGCATGCGTGTTTCAATGTTTAAATCTCTGTCATTTAAATTCTGCCATTATTTAATTTTTACCTTTTATTTATTTATTTATTTATTTATGCTATTTATTTATTTATTTTCTGTCATTTAAATTCTAGAAGGTGTATAGGTTGCTCATTCGATTTTTGATGTAATAGTAGTTAGGACCTTTATTTTTCTGCATTTTATTTTCCGCACGCTATAACTGCTATTTTATTATCTGTATACTATTAACTGCGTGGTTAGTAAATAGGGAGTGCAAGATAAGTAATTGAACGTAGCCCACTAATACAAGATAAATATTCGAATTAACCACATGATTGCTACACACACCCACCTTTAAGGTAACTCCTCTTATTGCTGCCTTTCGATCAAAATAGTCAAGTCCCTTCGAGCGTAGGGATACCTTAGCTTGCTGCCTACGATTAAAAATCACCATGTCCCTCCGATTTTAAGATCATAGTCCCTTCGATTTGCCTACGATAAATATGATCTCGTCCCTCGATAAAATGGTGATAGTCCCTTCGAATGCTAAGGTATCCTTACTGTTGCCTAAAATGACTATTATATCCTTCCCTTAGACTACCTGCCCTCTTTATGGTAGGGACAGTCTTGTGGTGAACGATTATTCTCGATGACCCTTGAACATCCAATTGAAAGACTTCCTGCCCTCTCATGGTATGGATAGACCCTTTCGGCCAAAAGACTTAAAGAACAAGAAAGACAAACTTAGGGTAGGTAGTTCTTAAATGCTTGCTCACATTCAATTCAAAATTCAAATGCTTTTCATACCTCTTTTCAAAATCAAATTCAAAAAGGCTACGCTTATTTACAAGCTAAAGTCCTTATTCAAATCTTTTTCTTTATTCACTGCAAACATTTTCAACCATTTCAAAGTGAGCTAAGCAATTAAGAGCCCATGGATAATCATGGATGCAAAGGGTGCCTTACACCTTCCCTTTGTATAACTTACCCCCCGAACTCAAAATCTTTAAAAGGTCTTTTTCTGTTCTTTTAGCCTTTCTTATTGGATAAAATAAAAGTCAGTGGCGACTCTTGCTATCCGCACATTTTCAATAAAGTCAGTTCACCGTATTACAATCCCTAATTCCTCATTGGGGGCTAGACCAGCACAGGTCAACCATTGGTTTGGATGAAAAACAAAGGTTATTACTTTCTCCAGCAGAGTCGCCATTTTTCTGTGGTGTCGTTTTTTTTACCTCCCCGTTTCACTTGGGAGGACGGCACGCTAGACCCTTCACGCGGAATTTGGAAGGAGAATGCGCCCGGGGCGGGATGAATTTTGTTTCAGTTCTTCCTACGATATCACACGAAATTTTTAATTATCCTACGAGTAAGAGAGGAGAAAAAGATCTCAAATAAACCCTAGGAGTTTGCTAAGTGTGGGGATTCACCTAGACTAGAAATTCTGGAGTCCGGGAGGTCGGTTATACATAGGGAAGAGTTTAAGCACCCTACATATCCGTAGTACTCTACGGGAACCTTCTCTGTGTCTATGTGTTTGTGTTTGTTGTTGAATGATTGGGAAAGTTTCTCCTTTGTGTTAGGAGAGGGAATTGAATTTAATTAAAAGAAAGACAGACAGACAGACTATTTTTGGTATTTTATTAGCTCGCTGAGATTCCTTGTGAACCTCATGCCTACATATCCCTAATGGAAGTCAAAGATTTTTGTAGTTCGGAGAACTAATTAGGGAAATTAATGATTTTTGGTGCCTTACTTGAAGCTCAAGGTTGAAGCTTGAATTAAATCTCTGTTTACAGTAAAGAGGCATGAAATCATCTTTACAGAGAGGTATTTCTACTATTCCACCACAAACATTTTTAAAGTGACAGAAAAGCTGAAATCATTTCATTAAGAGAGGGAGCCTACTTGGTTGATCAAGTATGACAGCCAACATGCCTCTTGAATGAAAGACGGATTCTCATCCAAATTAGGGAAAGTGTACAAGTCTGGGTTTGTTTTCCTCAGAGCATGCCTTTCAAAGTCCTAAATGGGAGAATGTTTGAAATTTAAATTGAAATTGAAATTGAAATGTTTGTTTGATTGAATGTGGTGAGATAGGAGAAAGATCTCTCTATAGAGATAAGCTATGTCTATCTACTGTATAAAAGATTTGATTTTTAGCTGGCTTGTATGAGGCCCAAGCTTGAGGCTTTTGATTGATTTATTATTTTATTGACTCTGGGAGATAACTCTACTGGGGATTGACTTAAACTAAGAAGTTTCGTGTTCTATACAAAGCCCAGAATTGAGGCTAACTCTTAATTGGGAAATATATATATATATATATATATATACATATGTTGGAAAAAACACTCTTTTCTGCCTTGTACAAATCCCAAGGTTGTGGCGGACTTTTTATTGAGGAATATATCTTTTATTGACTGAGATTGGAGGCTAACCCTTTCCAGGGATTTTACTCAGCTAGGGAAATTATCTTTTGAAAGAATGAATTTTTGGAGGCTAACCCTTTCCAGGGGTTTATGAATGATGACAGAAGGATGATCTAATTGAGACTTCTTGTTTAAAGCCCACGATTAAGGCTGACTCTGATTGAGGATAGATAACTACGAATCCTAGACTCTGCTAAGGAAGTTTAATGAAGATAAGGGTGACAGAGACTGTCCATGTCTCTCATTCCAAAAGGTATGCTCAATGCTGAGATTGAGACATTCTTAGCTTGTTTAAAAGTCTGTTTTTAAGAATGGAAGAAACTCACCAAGGTAGGCTGAAAGGTGGCTAAAGACCTGTTCCTATGTTTATAAGAAACCTGATGGGTCCTTGTATATAAGCTCAAGAGGAAGCTGGAAATGCTTTTGAGAAGCCTGTGGGTCCTTGTACAAAGCCCAAGAGGAGGCTAATCGAGGGTCCTTGTTATAGCACAAGAGAAAGCTATGTGGTTTTGAACTTATTTTGGCTCTAAGCAAATGGGTAAGAGGTTTCACCGGGAATAATTCCTCTTGGGTGGATGTGTCCTAGTTTGGGTTCTAAGGCTTTTTCAAGATGCTTCACCGGGAATAATTCATCTTGAGGGTTGGAACTAAAGATCTCTAATTAGGAAAGAGCCTTCACCAAGAAGACATTCTCAATCCTAGGCCATAGTCCTATAATATATATATATAGTTTCACTGTCCTAAGGTTTACACTCAGACGTAGTTCTAAACAATATATAAACAGTTTATATTTGACAGTAATTTAAATAAAGACTGTAAATTGAAAGCTATAAAGCCTAACCTGGATGGAGTGGAGGCCTTTGAAGAAGTATATACAAAGCCTCACCAGCAACTTTGTTGATAACAGTATAATATTTATTGTAAACAGTAAAAGGTTTTTGAAAACAGAAGAAGTGAAGATGGACATAGGTCACATAGGTATCTGAAGAGTTTCACCGGGAATAATGCCCTTCAAATACCAGGAGAATGTTTTGAAAACAGAAAGAAGATTTTGTAAATACAGTTTTTGAAATCAAACTATGAAAAGAAAGAAGGTGTTGGGTCTTACACTCTATTAGAGGCCCAATGAAATAGATTTACTATTTATGAAAAACAGTTGAAAAGAAAAGATGCAAGATTTTGTTGTCTGAAAACCTCGGTCATCTGTTTAATTTGAAGTTTGAAAACAGTTTTGAATTTTTTGACACAAGTCAACTTAAATAGGGTAAAGATAAGATCTATACCTAATTAATACCTAAATGATTAGGATTTTATCACTAAAGTATTTATGAGAGATTAGGTTTTGAAAATTCAAGGAAAACATGTATTAAAATATATTTTAAAATACTTAAAACACACCATTTTTAACCTAATAAAAAATACATGAAATAAATAATATTTTTTGTGATTTTTTGTTTATTCATAAAATATATATATCAATTGATAAGTGTGTGAAAAATGAAGCAAAAATGATTTAATTTAAAGGGTGAATAAATTGGTTAAAGTTGCAAAGAAAAATAAGTGAGAAAAGTGATAAAAATTTGGATTTGTCTCCAACAAGGCTTGAACTCACGCCCTCATGGTCATCACCCCAAAACAATGCCAACTGAGCTACACGCTCAGTGTGACAAAAGGGGAGCTTCAGTTGATTATATGTAAAACACGCGCGTAAAGAATGAAAAATAAAAACAAAAGTTCTGAGGGGGGGATCGAACCCCATACCTTATGGCAAGAGAGAGTGGAAGCGCATGTAACCAAGTGAGCTGAACGTTTTAGTCGTTCAAAACATGCTTTCAATTGATTATATTTTAAACTTTCTCCTGATAATTCAAAAATGGCGCCACCCACCATCTTCATCTTCAACCTCAAGCTCTCCATATTTGAATTTCTGAACTTGCTTGTTTTCAACCAAACGTGATGGTGTAAACATGAATTTTGTTCCAAATTTCCTCACGAATCCAGATATGTAACTAATATCTATTTATATTAACTACAACTATCTAATTTCTCAGAAAACACGGAGAACATATGAACCCTAAATTTAAAATTAAATGATGAGCAAGATGAATAAATGAATGATGATAGAGGGTTTTCAATCCTCTGATGATGCTGAACAAACTGGTATCGAGATATATAAGAAAGAGTACTTGAATAAGTGGGTTAGAGTTTGAAAAAATACCTCTGAAAGTGGAGGTCGTGAGAATGATGGAGAGCACCTGGGCTTGTATGAATGATCCTAAAAGCTTCCTTGGGACTCAGTGATGCTAACTGAATACTTATTTCACCTTGAATGCTTCCGTATTATTCTACCCGACCCCTTCTATTTGAGCTCCAAATGAGAATGGAAAGTAGTGATTCTGCACTTATAGATAGGTTGCGACCATCTGAATAGCTTCACTGCATCCTAAGGAACATGTTTGGATGCTTGGACTTGCTTGACACCTCTTGAATTATGCTACAGACCTCCAACTGCTCGAGCTTCAAAATGAAAGTGGCTATGGTGTTCCTCCACTTACAAAAGTGATCCAGGTGCTTGGATCACCTCTAATGAACCTCCTTGAGATGTTAGAATGCTTACTTCCCAAAGAAGAGCTCTGGTTTGAAGAAATCGATTCTTCTTGCCAAAGAACTTTGAAAAACCATAAGCATGAGAGAGAGAAGGAGAAAGCAAGGAATTGAGTTGCTTTGGTGTGCTTATTACTGATGAAGGCTCTTCTATTTATAGGCAAATGATGCAGAGCAATTGGATATAGTGAGCTTGCTTAGTGAAGTAAGTTTGGTTTCTTGGCCATGAAGGAATTCAAAGAATATTCCAAGTGCAATGATGAGCTCTTTGATACCACTCCCTAGCCATCGGTTTTGCTTGATCTTAGGGGACAATTCTGATGCAGAAGTGAGCTCCAATTGGTTGGGAAGAGATTCCTTTGGTGATTCATCCATTTGCCATAAATTCCCAAATGTAATCATTACATAATCACATGCCTTTGTTTTTGGGAATATTCTTCAATCCTTATGCAATGATGAAAATGGATGTATGGTATGCTTGCAGATGTATTATGGGTCGTGTAACATCATTTAGTGAAGCCATTTGCACAAAATTGCAAAGTTTCAAATTGTACATGACCTATAATTTTACTCCATGAGGCCAACTTTGAACAAGCATAGCTCCTAGCTCAAAATGAATTTGGAGGAGGTTGAGCACAATTTGGAAAGCCCTAAACATCTACTTCAATTCATTAGTTTGGGGTTTCTTCAGAATCATTTGGGAAAATTGTTAAAAATGAGCCCAAAGTTGGAAGAAAACTAGGTCAAAAATACTTAGAAAAATTTCTGTTTTTAAGGCCTATAACTTCCAAATCCCAAATCTCTTAAATGATTGATTTCTTGAAAAAAGTTGCAGTGTAAGATGTTGTTTTATTTTGCAAGATCTACAATTTTCATGTTGGAAGTTTTTTGAGTTGTGTAGGTGAAATTTTGAGTTCCCATAATGCCCTTAAAAACCCTAATTCCTGACTTTTTGATCCTTGATGAATTTTCTTGAATTTCTTTGTTCAAATGACTTTAATAATCATATATTGATGGTATTGATCCTCAAAAGTCATGGTTTGACTAAAAACCCTAAAAGTCAAAGGTGATCCTGTACAGTTGACTTTTTCAAATGAAGTGAAATTTTGGACTTTTGTGATGAATCAAGTTCTCCTCCTCAAATGAGTGATGTGAATGGATTATATTGAGGTAATAGAAGTTCTTGAACCATGTTTTGAGTTTTGGATCCATGTCCTGATTAAAAGTCAACTGTCTAGGTGAATTAGGTTAAAAACCCTAATTGTCGACCAAATGAAATTGATGACTGTAGATCTTGAATTGAAGTGTAATGCCCAATGGATGATGTCATATGAACCAATTGAAGATATTTGAACCAATTGATAGATGTCCTGGAGCTTTTTAGAGTTTCCCAAATGTGATCCCTGATTACAGTCCCTGATGGGCTCAAAACCCTAGATTGGTGAACTAAGCAAACTTGGGCCCAGATGATTGGGTGTCTAATCAATCATAGGCGAATAGAATGAAGCTTTTTGAGTCCTATGATTGTATTAGAGACTAATCCTTTTATTGATTGATCCTTTGCCTGAGCTCTTTTGTTTCTGAACATCCCCGATTAAGCACCAGATGAACAAGTGACTGTTCTGAGTATCTGTTTTGATTCTGATGAAAAGCCTGAAAGTATGACATCTCAGGGGGGTCAAAATTAGGGTATGACAGTTACCTATCAACGTTTGATGGATACTGTGTTCGCATCTCAGATCGGTAGGAACTGATAACACGAAAACGTATCGTATATTTAGCTTAATTTACATGCATTATTATTCTATTTTATTTTGATTTTATTATTTTATTTTGTATTATGCCGGTATTTCTATTTGTTTTCAGGAATTTATTTAATCGGAGCTCGCAAAAGAAATAGTCGAAAACAGGACTTAAAATGGAGAAGAATTGCTTAAAAGGACATTTAAATAAGGAGGTGCAAATAGAAGAAGGATAGAGGCCCAAAGCAATGCTGAAGCAAGAAGCCCAAAACGCAAGAGGAAGTGGGCACGTGACGGAAGGCACCCTGAGGCACCTGCCGATCAGCGCACACCCCTCCATTCCGTTCGGCACCCCCTTTTTATTGGTGAAACCCCATACAAACTTGAACCTGTTGATGAAATGAAAATCACATACAAGCCATTGTATGATCAGTTCAAGTATGGCCACTCTCATGATATTAGGCACACTTCACATGCTCAAAGCTTTCACATAACACACACCAAAAAGCATGTGACACAACCTAGGAAATATCATGAAACTCACATTAAAAATTATCATGCTGTTCCTCCTATTGCTTACAATGTTAAACCCAAGTTCAATCAGAACTTGAGAAAATCTAACAAGAAAGGACCCAAGAAAATGTGGGTACCTAAGGATAAGATTATTCCTATTGCAGATATCCTTGACTGCAAAAAGGACAAAGCACAACATGTCATGGTACCTGGACTCTGGATGCTCGCGACACATGACAGGAAGAAGGTCTATGTTCCAAGACCTGGTGCTTAAGTCTGGAGGAGAAGTCAAGTTTGGAGGAGATCAGAAGGGCAAGATAATTGGCTCTGGAACTATAAAGTCTGGTAACTCTCCTTCCATTTCTAATGTACTTCTTGTAGAAGGATTAACACATAACCTCTTATCTATCAGTCAATTAAGTGACAATGGTTATGATATAATCTTTAATCAAGAGTCTTGCAAGGCTGTAAATCAGAAGGATGGCTCAATCCTATTTACAGGCAAGAGGAAGAACAACATTTATAAGACAGATCTGCAAGATCTTATGAGTCAGAAGGTGACTTGTCTTATGTCTGTTTCTGAAGAGCAGTGGGTATGGCACAGAAGATTAGGTCATGCTAGTTTGAGAAAGATTTCTCAGATTAACAAACTGAATCTGGTCAGAGGACTCCCTAATCTGAAATTCAAATCAGACGCTCTTTGTGAAGCATGTCAGAAGGGCAAGTTCTCCAAACCTGCATTCAAGTCCAAGAATGTTGTTTCTACCTCAAGGCCATTAGAACTCTTGCACATTGATCTGTTTGGCCCAGTCAAAACAGCATCTGTCAGAGGGAAGAAATATGGATTAGTCATCGTAGATGATTATAGCCGCTGGACATGGGTAAAATTCTTAAAACACAAGGATGAGACTCATTCAGTGTTCTTTGATTTCTGCATTCAGATTCAATCTGAAAAAGAGTGTAAAATCATAAAGGTCAGAAGTGATCATGGTGGTGAATTTGAGAACAGATCCTTTGAAGAATTCTTCAAAGAAAATGGTATTGCCCATGATTTCTCTTGTCCTAGAACTCCACAGCAAAATGGGGTTGTAGAACGAAAGAATAGGACTCTGCAAGAAATGGCCAGAACCATGATCAATGAAACCAATATGGCTAAGCATTTCTGGGCAGAAGCAATAAACACTGCATGCTATATTCAGAATAGAATCTCTATCAGACCTATTCTAAATAAGACTCCCTATGAATTGTGGAAGAATAGAAAGCCTAACATTTCATATTTCCATCCTTTTGGATGTGTATGCTTTATTCTGAACACTAAAGATCATCTTGGTAAGTTTGATTCCAAAGCACAAAAATGTTTCCTTCTTGGATATTCTGAACGCTCAAAAGGCTACAGAGTATACAATACTGAAACATTGATTGTAGAAGAATCAATCAATATCAGGTTTGATGATAAGCTTGGTTCTGAAAAACCAAAGCAGTTTGATAATTTTGCAGATTGTGATATTGATATATCAGAAGTTGTTGAGCCAAGAAGCAACGCATCAGAAGCAGAGCTTCTCAGAAGCAAAGAATCTGAAGATCAAGTATCAGCTTCTCTAGAGGATCTAAGTATTTCTGAAGAACCATCTGTCAGAAGATCATCCAGACTCATCTCTGGTCATTCAGAAGATGTCATTCTTGGAAAGAAGGATGATCCAATCAGAACAAGAGCATTCCTTAAGAACAATGCAGATTGTCAATTAGGTCTTGTATCTTTAATCGAGCCAACTTCTGTTGATCATGCTCTAGAAGATCCAGACTGGATAATTGCTATGCAAGAAGAACTGAATCAGTTTACAAGGAATGATGTTTGGGATCTTGTTCCTAGACCAGATGGATTCAATATAATTGGTACAAAATGGGTCTTCAGAAACAAGCTCAGTGAGAAAGGTGAAGTGGTAAGGAACAAAGCCAGACTGGTGGCTCAGGGTTATAGTCAGCAAGAAGGGATTGATTATACAGAAACCTTTGCACCAGTGGCCAGGTTAGAATCTATTCGTCTATTAATTTCATTTGCCACTCAACATAACATCACTCTTTATCAGATGGATGTCAAGAGTGCCTTCTTAAATGGTTATATAGATGAAGAAGTTTATGTCCATCAACCTCCTGGTTTTGAAGACTCTATGTCTCCCAATCATGTTTTTAAACTTAAGAAATCATTGTATGGATTGAAACAGGCTCCCAGAGCTTGGTATGAACGCTTAAGTTCTTTCCTTCTGGATAATGGTTTCACTAGAGGAAAAGTGGACACTACTCTCTTTTGTAAAACCTTTAAAAGGGATATTTTAATTTGTCAAATATATGTAGATGATATTATTTTTGGAACATCTAATGCTACACTTGGAAAGGAGTTTGCTAAGTCTATGCAGGCTGAGTTTGAAATGAGCATGATGGGAGAACTCAAGTATTTCCTTGGAATACAAATAAATCAAACATCAGAAGGAACGTATGTTCATCAAACCAAGTATGTGAAGGAACTTCTGAAGAAGTTTAATCTTCTAGACTGCAAAGAAGCCAAAACTCCTATGCATCCAACATGCATCCTAGGTAAGGATGAGGTAAGTAAGAAGGTAGATC
Organism: Vicia villosa; assembly: GCF_029867415.1. Taxonomy (NCBI): domain Eukaryota; kingdom Viridiplantae; phylum Streptophyta; class Magnoliopsida; order Fabales; family Fabaceae; genus Vicia; species Vicia villosa. The sequence goes on along the minus strand of NC_081180.1, from coordinate 202,898,255 downwards.
AGAAGTTATACAGAGGTATGATTGGATCTCTTCTATATCTGACTGCTTCTAGACCTGACATTCTGTTCAGTGTTTGTTTGTGTGCTAGATTCCAATCAGATCCTAGAGAATCTCATTTAACTGCTGTTAAGAGAATTCTAAGGTATCTGAAAGGTACTACTAATGTTGGCTTAGTTTACAGAAAATCTAAAGAATACAACTTAGTAGGATTCTGCGATGCTGATTATGCTGGAGACAGAATTGAAAGAAAAAGTACTTCAGGAAGTTGCCAGTTTCTTGGAAGTCATTTGATCTCTTGGTATAGCAAGAAGCAAGCAACTATTGCTCTATCAACAACAGAAGCAGAATATGTCGCTGCTGCTGGTTGTAGTACACAGATGCTCTGGATGAAGAGTCAGTTAGAAGATTATCAGATATTTGAGAGTAACATTCCTATATTCTGTGATAATACTTCTGCTATATGTTTATCTAAGAATCCTATTCTTCATTCAAAAGCTAAACATATTGAGATTAAACATCATTTCATAAGGGACTATGTTCAGAAGGGTGTTATATCTTTAAACTTTGTTGATACAGACCATCAATGGGCTGATATCTTTACAAAACCCCTGGCTGAAGATAGGTTTAAGTTCATTCTGAAGAACATCAGTATGGATTTATGCCCAGAATGAGAAGATGAGAAGTTCTCATGTATGAGTATCTTCTGAAATGAAAATGGATTATTTTTTATATCAGAAGTTCTGATTGAAATCTTTTAGAAATTATGATTCGGTTATTGCTAACGTTTCATTGTCTAAGTTGATTCAGAACCTCTTTTAAAGCAAAACAGCTGTTACGTTTTATCTCGGGATGGTAAACCTGTTGTTACTATTCGTGGATAAACGTGCGTGCAGTTGAAGGGACACCGACCATAGGTAACTGTGCTAGTCACCTCATTTGTCTTTATTATCTCTCCTCACGTCACGTAACATTAAATGCTTTTCATCATTCGTTTCATTTTATTTTCCTTTTAAATACTCTTCAAACTCTTCTCTTTCCCTCTCATCTCTCTCTATCTCTTTGCATTTCTTCATCAAGTTTTTCTCTCTCTCTCTTCCATATCAAACCCTACCTGTTCATTTTCTGCAAACCCATCATGAACTCTTCATCAAGCCCAGGAAATAATGAAAATGATCAAAACAACAAAAGAAAAGCTGTTGAAACATCACCTTCCAAACCCAAAAAGATCAAAATCACCTATGATCCTCTCAAGGTGAATCCATTCGAAGCAATGTTGTCTGGAAATTATTCTAGACGAGTGTTTCATCCTCCTGGTGAAAGCCCTCCATCATCTCCATCTTCTTCCTCATCTTTCGACCTTCAAGACTCAGCTTCCTCTTCATCTAACCCCTCCTCTCCCTTAATCGATTCCGAAGAAATCTCTTCATCTTCACCTGCTGGGAATGCTGTCTCTGGTAAAGATGGTGGAAGATCTGCATCAGGACCAAGTCTCCCTGATCCCTCGCCTGAAAGCCCAAGAAGCAGTCAATGAGGCGTTTCACTCCTTCATGGCATGCTGGCACAGACGTTGTCTTAGCTAGGGTCCTAGGATTTGGTCTTAGTAGTTTTATTTTCCTTGTTGCATCTGCTTGTTAAACATAGGAACTTCTTGTAATATCTTTTGATTATCAATGAAAAGTTTCTTTGCTTTTACATTCCAGTGATTTTATTTGTCGTTTTATGCATCTAATTCTTTTGAAATATTCTTTTTGATGGTATGACAAAAAGGGGGAGAAGATAAATGATAAATGATTTGATTAAATCTATCAGTTGCTGGGTAAAGCTCCCACATATTCACTAACAAGAACTGCAAGTTCTACATGGTTTAAGTGTTTTGCAGGTATAAAGAAGTGAAGAGAATCTTCAAAGCAAAAAGCAAACACAGAAGCAAAACCATGGAAACTGAAGCAAGCCGAGTGCTGTCAAGCTTCAGAAATCAGAAGCAAGAAAGAAGAATGAATCAGAAGCACTGATAATAGAATTTGATCTATATTTGTCTATTTATTTTGACAAAATTCTATTTGCTCTGATACATATAATGTTATGGCTCTGATACATTATTTGCTCTGATACATTATTTCAGCCTATATGGCTCTGATACATATAATGTGTTCAAACATACATTTTATGTTCTAACTCGTTCATGCTGACTTTTGTCGTTTAGTTTTTGTTCTGTAACATTTCTGGATGTAGAGATGCTCAGATGATGCTCTGGTACATTCAACAATGTTCTGATACAAATCTAGCATGAAGTGATGTTGGTAGAAATTCAAAGCTCTGAAGCTATCCGAGGGAAGCAGAAATCAGAAGCTGCGAATGTTCTAAAGATCCAGAAAACTCAAGTTCTGAAGCTGTCCTGAATGGAAGCAGAAATCAGAAGCTGTGAATGTTCAGAAGATCAAAGAAATTCAAGTTCTGAAGCTGTCCTGAATGGAAGCAGAAATCAGAAGCTGTGAATGTTCAGAAGATCAAAGAAATTCAAGTTCTGAAGCTGTCCTAGATGGAAGCAGGAATCAGAAGCTATGAGTGTTCTAAGGATCTAAGGAAATTCTAGTTCTGAAGCTGTCCTATGGAAGCAGAAGTCAGAAGCTATGAATTCTCTGAAGACAAGAAGCTTATATGATTGTCTCTACCGAAATAATCAGGGAAGTCTTTTATTAAAGTTCTTCGAGTATTTATTTCAGGGGGAGATTATTTATCTCAGGGGGAGATTGTTAATCTCAGGGGGGAGACATATTCATATGCTTATGCTATAGCTGTGTAATTTGTCTTTTGCCTACTATTCTTTCTGATCGCAAATTCATATCATTTATATATGTTTTTGTCATCATCAAAAAGGGGGAGATTGTTAGAACAAGATTTGTTCTGATCAATTATCTTAGTTTTGATGATAACAATAATATGAATTTTGCTTAAGATAATATGGTACTCTAATCCAATGCAATTTCCCTTTCAGGAAATATATAAAGAGTACGCATAATTCAGCGCTCAGAAGCTTTGTCTCAAGGGTTCAGCATGCAACATCAGAACATGGTCTGGCAAGACATCAGAAGATGGTCGAAGCAGAATCAGAACATGGGTCTATGGAAGCATCAGAAGAACATGAGATCAGAAGCACTGAAGCTCAGAAGATGGTATCACGCTCAGAAGCACTTCAAGGTCAGAAGATCAGAAGATGCTATGCACCAAGCTGTTTGACTCTGATGATATTCAAACGTTGTATTCACAAACATCAGATCAGAAGAAAGTACAAGTGGCAAGCTACGCTGACTGACAAAAGGAACGTTAAAAGCTATTAAAGGCTACGTCAGTAGACACAGCGTGAACAAGGCTCGAGGTAGTTGACAAAAGCGTATAACATTAAATGCGATGCTGTACGGAACACGCAAAGCATTAAATGCATTCAACGGTCATCTTCTCAACGCCTATAAATATGAAGTTCTGATGAGAAGCAAGGTTAACGATTCTGCACCAAAACAACTTATATCAAACTTGCTGAAACGCTGTTCAAATCAAAACTCAGAATCTTCATCTTCATCAAAGCTCACTACATTGCTGTTGTAATATATTAGTGAGATTAAGCTTAAACGATTAAGAGAAATATCACAGTTGTGATTATCGCTTTCAAGAATCATTTGTAATACTCTTAGAATTACATTAAGTTGTAAGTAACTAGAGTGATCGTGTTGATCAGAATACTCTAGGAAGTCTTAGGAGTGAACTAAGCAGATTGTAACTAGAGTGATCGTGTTGATCAGTAGACTCTAGAAAAAGTCTTAGAGGGTATCTAAGCAGTTGTTCCTGGAGTGATCAGTGTGTGATCAGAAGACTCTGGAAGACTTAGTTGCGGACTAAGTGGAAAACCATGGTAATCCGTGCGATTAGTGGATTAAATCCTCAGTTGAGGTAAATCATCTCTGCGGGGGTGGACTGGAGTAGTTTAGTTAACAACGAACCAGGATAAAAATAACTGTGCAATTTATTTTTATCTGTCAAGTTTTTAAAGCTACACTTATTCAAACCCCCCCTTTCTAAGTGTTTTTCTATCCTTCAGTAATTAGTTTTCATTGGTTTTCAAAAATCACTTTGAACTTTAATTGGTACAGCGAGAGCGCTCACTTAGGTTTAATAGTGAAATCATAATCAATAAACACGAGAGTGTGAGAGGAGGGTATTTAAACTAATAATTTCTACAGAAAAGTGATTTTAAATTACGATCCGCATCGATGGCTTACTAGATCCCCGAAGTCCGACCATTGCATACCAATATTCTTATCCTAGATTTAATTTAATAATATTTCTTTTTAATTCCCTGTCTGATCATAATCAATCAAATATTAGCCTTAGATTTACGTAGTAGCTATTAACTACATTAGGTCGATTCTTAGTCCCTGTGGGTTCGATATCTTTTAAAACTACGCGATAGACTGTGCACTTGCAGTCATAATCACAGACATACCCCATTATCGCGATCAAGTTTTTGTCGCCGTTGCCGGGGACTAATTTAGTCGACAATCGTAATTAACTGTTACGTTGTAGAGACTAAGGCAAACTCAATTATTCTAATTCCCTTTGTGCATGCCAAGTACTCGCTCTCGAAGTGAAGACTTAGTGCTTCCAATTCCCGAACCGGAGTGTTCTATCACTGTATCACGTCGATTACGACGTACTCGCACTCTTGTTCCTACTCTTACTTCTGAACCAGTTGAAGAATCAACCATGGGAGAACAGTTGCGTCCTCTCAAATCTTACGCTATTCCTTCGCAAGCTGAACCTCACAATAGAATTGCTGCTCCTGCTATTGAGGCGAATAATTTCGAGCTAAAACCATCGTTGTTGTCAGCTGTACAACAAAACCAATTTTTTGGAAATGCGACGGAAGATCCTAATCTTCATCTGTCAGTGTTCCTGCAATACATAGACACTATAAAAGCAAATGGTGTCAGTTCGGAAGCTATCCGACTGCGCCTTTTTCGTTTTTCACTGAGGGATGGTGCTAGAGCCTGGCTCTAGTCTTTGCGCGCCAATTCTGTCACGACCTGGAATGAACTTAAGAAAGTCTTCCTAGCACGTTATTTTCCACCTAGTAAGATCGCCATGCTAAGAGCCCAGATCAATGGGTTTAGACAAAAAGACAACGAGTCTTTATTCGAAGCATGGGAGAGATACAAGGACATGCTTAGTGTTATACCCCAAAATTTTCCCGCATCTTTTTTCAAGAAAACTCCAATCTAATAATTAAGAGTCTCATATAATCATGGATTTTTATTTCATAAATATCCTGACGTATGAAGTACTTAGTTTTTAGAATTTTTCTTATACAGTATTTTGGCTCGCTGTTGAATTTATTCTTACGCAAACGCCAAGTACTGTTTATTACTTCACACATGCTATTTATTTGAAATTTACTTACAGATAAGTAGTACTGACGCAATTGGTACAGAGTTAAATCTTTTGCAGGCGCAGAATCAGGAAACTCAGACTGTACTGGTAACAAGTACATTATTATTAATTTTTGTTTCACACTAACTCTTGTACTATATTCCATTATTTTCAAAATCTTTTCAAATCTCTTTTTTCAAAAATCAAATCTTAACTTTATTCTATACATCTCTTTTTCCCAACACTATCATACACTTTCTTTCAAATCTTACTTCCACTCAAAATTCCTTTTTTGTACGGAATCACTTCATTCCCCAACGTCTCTATCCTTCTTTTCATTCTATAAATACCTCTCATTTTTTTCATAAAATCTCACATCAAATTCTAAATCATTTTTCAAATTTCTACTTTATATCCATTCTCTCTTCCTCCCCGGCAAAATGGCGAAGCGGATGGAAACATGTTTTCTTATGGTCATCACCATTGCTACGGTGATCATGTCCTTCTTCTATCTGCATAGTCCTGAAAAATGTGGACCTGCGATGGTTACACTCTCGATCATCTATTTTCTGTTGGTCATAGCATGGGTTATTAATCGTCATTCTTAAAGTTTGTCGTATCTCTTATTTTCTTAAATGTACCGTTTACTCGTCGTACTGTTCATTATAGTATGTAATATTTGTACTGTCAGTATTAAATGTTGTACTATTTGTTATATTGTTGCTTAATTATTCAGATAATATTTTGTGTGTTTTCTGCCAGTCAAATATTCATTTTTCTGTGCATTAAATGATTTTCAGGGTTATTTCGGTAATTTTGCTCGCGTACAGTAAATAATAGTTATTTATTATGTCTGTGTTTTTTAACAAGTCATGTAAATAAACTTTCATCTTTCATATAAAACAAAAAAAAACAACAAAAAGAAAATTAACTTTGACTGTTGATTTTTCACTCTAACTGCTGCATTAATGCCTGAATAGTCAGTTGACAGTCAAACTGCTGAAAGTACAATTCTCCGTGTTTTGTACCATCAATCAAATCAAACTTTTGCATTTCAAAATTCAAATATTTTTGTCCTAGAAGTCTTCTGAATATCACATGATTAGCAGAGACTCAGCACTGCACAAAAATCAGGTACGCTTAACTGTCTCCTACACAAACAGTCCCTGATTAGGGTTTATTGTTTTTTCAGGAGAAACAAGTTTTTGAGACCTCAAATGGATTTCATGGACCTCCATACATCTCAAAGTACCATCATACAAATTTTCAAACTTCAATTCACTCAGACGCACCGTCAGCAGCTCAAATAGTCAACAGACGACCCGTTTGACCAAAAAAGTCAACAGACAGTCAAAAATGAAATTTTTTGTCAACATCCATATTTTGTCAAAGGATTCAACATTTGATCATTGGATGATCATAATTCATCAAGGAAAGATCAAAAATCAACAAAACCCTAAGATTCAAAAATAGGGTTTTCTCCTAAAAAGTCAATTGAACTTTGACTGGTCATAACTCTCTCATCCTTCATCCAAAAAATTCAAACCAAAGCTCATTTTGAAGGAAATTCAATTATATTTCAAATGCAATTGGTCCCATGGTCATTAGGTTCACCATTTGAAAAATATGAACCAAGACATTACAGGTCATTTTCAAAGTCAACAAAAAGACACTTTTTTCAAAAGGACACACAAGGAGCATCAAAAATCATTTTGACATGAGACCCAAGACATTGGTTAGAGGACTCTTTGAGGTTTCCAAAAAGTGAAAGATCTCCTTCATATGACAAAAATTGAGGGATTTACACCTTGTTGAAGTTGGCTAAATTTTGGGAAAATGCATAAAACCAACATTGCTCAAAAATGTATTTTTTCCAAATGGGGCCAAGTTTTCATGGTTCAAACATGTTTGCCATGATATTATGGGCCTCCCACGACCAAGACAAAGCCCACACCATTTTTATCCATTTTTGGTTTAATTTTATCCTATTTTAAGATTAAATGAAAATGGAAAATGGAAGGATAATGGATAGCTTAGTTTCTAAGCATGAGTCATCCAAGAATCTTTAATTTTCTGCAGAATATTGAGGTACAAGGCAAGAGCATTGAAGAGAAGCAAGACTTGGTCAACAATTCAAAGGTTTTAATATAAAAAATCAAGAATTCAACAAAGGCAACCAAAGGCTTCTTGGCTTCAATTCTAAGCACAACATAGCTTATAAATAGCTTAGAGTACTTCACAAAGAAAAAAAACCACGAATTCAGAAGAGAATCTATGCTTGTAACCATACTTGTAATCACTTAAATTTTACAAAGAAATTCCAAATTCGAATTTTGAGTTCAAGTCAGTTTCAATACAAACTAAACATTCAAACACCTTCCTCAAGTATCACTGAAACTATTCCAATCATTTCCCAGCCTTGAAACCCACTGAACTAAGCACTACAGGTCACGATTTATTCAAAATAAAACCAACTCGTATCTAATCATTCAGGCATGTTTAACAAGATGTAGACATATATTTGAACTTAGCTTAATGTCCTGATCATTTCTGGACATTTAATTAAAGTTTGGGGGCCTGTACACGAAACTACCATTTTAGGGTTTCTTAGTTCAAATTTAGGGTTCTTCGTTAGAACCAAAAATAGGACAAATTAAGGGCATGGTTGAATTCAGTAGATTGAGACGAATCGAATGGGCATGTCGCGCCAAATTTATATTCATGTTTGACCCTATTCGCTATTTTGCAGGTTTAGAAGGTATCTATTACAGCGCTTTTACTACAAAAACGCTATTAAAGGTGCTGGCTGGAGGTTGAAGACGATGAGGTGTCCTCACCTCATTGGATAGAACGCGCGCGCCAGTGTTTTTGAATCCTGGGTTCCCATGTGCGCTTTCCATCATCTTTCCATGTGACCTCAATATCTGGGCCGTCTGATTTCATTAAACTCTCAATCCAACGCATCAAAACACTCATCCTTACCATGGTCTTCATTTAAATACCACACCTGATTATTATCTTTTTATTTTCTATTTTTTTTAATCTCTTTGTTAAATTAATTAAAAATAGTTTTAAAAATCCAAAAACTACACAAAAAATATTTTTAAGTTTCTAAAATAATATTTTATTTTCTGATATAAAAATATTTTATTTTTCTTCATAATTTGAATATTTTGTGTAATTAATTAGATAATATGCATATATTTATCTTTTAATTATTTTCACCCAATCAAAAATCATAAAAAAATTGTTCTTTATATTAAATATTGTTTATATATTATAAACTAATTTTGTACATATTTTGAATAATTTTCTCTTCAAGTTTTAATTATTTGTGTAATTATTTATATAATTATGTATTAATTAATAGATTTCAAATCAAATTTCAAAAAAAAAAAAAAAATAGTTTTGTTTTAAATTTAATCAACAAGCATTTTTGAACATATTTTGAACTTAATTTTTAGGTTTGAAATTTATCTTTTTTCCTCATTTTAATTTAATTAATCATGCATTAATTATAATTAAAATCAATCATAAAAATCCAAAAACATTTCTTTATTTTCTTGCAATTTAAATTCCTAGATAAATGTATAGGTTTTCAAATTCATGTAAATAGCGTAGTTTACATTTCCCGCACAATCGATGTAATAGTGTAGATTTACTTTCCGCATTTTACATTTCCGCATTTTAAATTCCAGCACATATAAACTGCGTACATGCCAAAGATAAAATTGAACCGTTAGATCACTAACTTCAAAGATAAAATACCTGAATCAAAACACAATCACATTTGCACCTCTTAAGGTAATCCCTTTCTCATTCTTTTCAAAATCAAAGTCAAATTCTATTATTTCAAACGCAAAATCGAACTTTTGTTTATATCCGGTGAAAAGATAGATTTTTAAAGGAAATAGGATAAAGACCTTATAACTCAAGGTAGACCTCCTAATTTGCTTGATCAAATCAAAACAAACAAATCTCTCATATATCATTGTTTTTCAAAATAAAACTTTCAAAAAGACAATACTTTGTATATATCCAAACAAGGATCATTACGTAGTTAACGCTCTTTTTTCCAAAGCATCTTTTGAAAGATAAAAACACTTTGTATACATCCGCACAAGGATCATTACAAATTCAATTTACAAAGGTATTTCAAAACCACATACGAGCATTTCAGAGCAATTGAAAACAAGTGAGCTAAGCAAATTAAAGAGCCCATGGATAACCATGGATACAAAGGGTGCTAACACCTTCCCTTTGTATAACCTACCCCCTTACCCAGAATTTCTTAAAGGTCTTTTTTCTGTTTCTTTTATAAACCTTTCCTTAGTTGGATAAAATAAAAGGTCGGTGGCGACTCTCTGATTTTCAAATACAAAAGCAGAAACAAAAAAGAGTCAGTTCACGTATCTCTCCGCGAGAGGTATGGCTAAAAATGGAGGTCCACATTTAGACTTTGTCCACATCATGGTTTAGAACAATGGTTAATTATCCATACCTTGTACAATGGTCTCCTCGACAATACGAGACTTACAATTGACGCCGCCGCAGGTGGCGCACTGATGGATAAAGAATATGCTGATGCCTACGCACTTATCGAAAGTATGGCTCAAAACCATTATCAATGGGGAAGCGAGAGAGCTCAATCAGAGAAAACTTCTGGAGAGAAATCTTCAACGAAGAGTGGGATGTACGAGATAAGTAGCCTCGACCGCGTAAACGCCAAAGTCGATGCCCTAACTCAGAAGATTTAAAACCTCACAATAGCACCTGTAGCCGTCGTGGCTGCTGTCTCCCCAAATTGCGAAATATGCGGGATGTCTGGACATGCTGCCCCCGAGTGCCAACTTTTGGCAGGAGTTTCTCCCGAACTAGTAAACTATGCTCAAGGAAACCCCTACTCAAACACGTATAACCCAGGATGGAAGAATCACCCTAATTTCTCGTACAAGAACAATAACGCTTTGTACGCACCTGGTCAAGTACCCAGTGTACCACCTGGATATCAAAAGGCACCATTCGCTGCTCCTAACGTCCCTAGGAAGTCTAACTTAGAAATAATGATGGAAAATTTCATAGCCACTCAAACTCAGACTAATAAAGATTTCATAAACCAGAACATGCACACTAATGAGCAAATCAAACAGTTAGCGACTAAAGTAGACGCGTTGGCCACTCACAACAAGATGCTCGAGACACAAATCTCTCAAGTGGCACAGCAACAAGCACCTACTTCCGCACCTGCTGGGACATTTCCAGGACAGCCACAACCAAACCCAAAAGGACATGCTCATGATATTATTCTGCGAAGTGGTAGAGAGATGGATGAACCGACTGACCCTAGGCTTAAAAACCCTGCTATGTTCCAAAGCCCTAGGAAGACAACTGAGGAGGAAAGTAGACCCAAGGATAAACCTAGTGATCCGAAAGAGAGAGAGGACAAAGAAGGCGAGACGGAGGAGAAAGAAGCGCCATACATACCTCCACCACCTTATAAACCACCTATCCCGTACCCTCAAAGACTCGAGAAATCTAAAAACATAGGGCAATTTAAGAAATTCGTCAAACTTCTTAAACAGTTAAACATCACAATTCCGTTTACAAAAGCCATTACCCAAATGCCCTCATATGCTAAGTTCCTAAAAGAAATCCTATCGAATAAAAAGAAATTAGAAGACAACGAGACCATAACACTCACTGCTGAATGTAGTGCAATAATTCAAAATAAAATGCCACCTAAGCTGAAAGACCCAGGAAGTTTCTCCATACCCTGCAATATAGTTAAATTTGTCATAGACAAAGCTTTGTGCGACTTAGGAGCTAGTATTAGCCTAATGCCTTTGTCCATTTGCGAGAAACTAAACATGGGAGATCTAAGACCAACCAAGATGTCAGTACAACTTGCAGACCAATCTGTCAAGTATCCTGTAGGTGTTCTTGAAAATGTACCCGTCCGCATTGGACAATTTTACATCCCTACGGATTTCATAATTATGGACATAAAAGAAGACGTCAATACTCCTATAATCTTAGGAAGACCTTTCCTAGCTATCGCTGGAGCCATTATAGACGTAAAGAAAGGCAAGTTGACATTCGAAGTAGGTGAGGAGAAGGTCGAGTTTATTCTAACACAATTCCTTCAAGCCCCAGCTATAGAAGATACATGTTATCTGGTGGACGTTATTGATGAATGTGTAAGAGAGATAGGACTATCAGAAGAATCTTACTCTGAAGTTATAAAGATTCCGATGCCCCTGATTTTCGAAGATGACAATTGGCGTCCGGAATATCGAGACGATAGTTTAAGCGAATGCTTAGCTTTAACACCCAACCCTATGCCTTGCCCAAAGAAACCAGCCTTGGACCTTAAACCATTACCCAAGACTCTTAGGTATGAATATCTAGACGATGAGCTCAAAAGACCAGTAATAGTCAATGCAGAGCTAGGAGCCACAGAGACCGAGAAGCTATTACAAGTTTTAAGAAAGTATCCATCTGCGTTAGGATATAACATTGCTGATCTAAAAGGAATAAGTCCTTCCATATGTATGCATCGCATCATGTTGGAAGAAGATTGCAAAACCTCTAGGGAGCATCAAAGAAGGATTAACCCTATCCTGAGCATAGTAGTTAAAAATGAAGTTACCAAACTTCTGAACTGGAATTATATATCCAATCTCCGATAGTCAGTGGGTAAGTCCGGTCCATTGTGTACCAAAGATGGGAGGCATAACAGTTACCGTAAACAAGTGAGGTGAATCTATAGCCGAAAGAAAGGTGACTGGAGCAAGGATGTGTATTGACTATCGTAAGTTAAACAAAGCCACGAGGAAAGACCATTTCCCTCTTCCCTTTATTGACCAAATGCTCGAACGCTTAGCAAAACATTCCTATTACTGCTACCTAGATGGTTACTCAGGATTCTTTCAAATCCCAATTCACCCTGACGACCAAGAGAAAACAACCTTCACGTGCCCTTATGGAACATTCGATTATAGACGAATGCCTTTCGGATTATGCAACGCCCCTGCGACATTTCAGAGATGCATGATGTCAATTTTTGCTGATTACATAGACAACATCATGGAAGTCTTTATGGACGACTTCTCTGTGTGTGGGGAAGATTTTGAAGGATGTCTCTCAAATCTAGAAAAAGTATTGGACATATGTGTACAAGTTAACCTCGTCCTAAACTAGGAAAAGTGTCACTTTATGGTTAAACAAGGGATTGTACTTGGACACGTAGTCTCCGAAAGAGGAATTGAAGTCGACAAAGCAAAGATCGAAGTAATAGAAAATCTCCAACCCCCAAAAACAGTTAGAGAGATACGGAGCTTCTTGGGACACGCAGGTTTCTACAGAAGATTCATAAAGGACTTTTCTAAGATCTCTAAACCTCTGACTAGCCTCCTAATGAAAGACGTTGAGTTTAACTTCAACGATGAATGTCTAGAAGCCTTTGAAGTACTAAAGATAGCCCTGATATCCGCACCCATAATGCAACCACCCGACTAGAATTTACCATTTGAAATTATGTGTGATGCAAGCGACTATGCTGTAGGAGCTGTCTTAGGCCAAAGGAAAGATAAGAAACTCCACGCAATATATTATGCAAGTAGGAACTTAGACCCTACGCAGATGAATTACACCACAACTGAAAAGGAACTCCTGGCCGTGGTCTTCGCGTTAGATAAGTTTCGTTCTTATCTAATAGGAGCAAAGATAATAGTTTACACTGACCATGCAGCCATTAGGTATCTACTAGCTAAACAAGATGCAAAACCTAGACTGTTAAGGTGGATCCTACTACTACTACAAGAATTTAATTTGGAAATCAAAGATAAAAAAGGGACCGAAAACGTTGTAGTCGACCATTTATCTAGGATGGAAGGTATTAAGACAGAAGAAACACCAATCAACGATGATTTCCCCTATGAATGTTTAATAGCACATTTAGAATCCGAAAGCGACACATTGGAACAACCTAAAGCGCAAACCATTAAGACACTAAGCACCAGAATCACACTGCCATGGTATGCCGATTTCGTCAACTACCTAGCTGCGAGAGTGCTTCCGCCCGACATGACTTATCAACAAAAGAAGAAGTTCTTCCATGACCTTAAACAGTATTATTGGGATGAACCCTTGCTATTCAAGAGAGGCGCTGATGGGATATTCCGCCGATGTGTTCCGAAAGAAGAAATAGAAAGAAATACATCATTGCCACGATGCCCCCTATGGTGGGCACGCAAGCACATCAAAGATATGCGCTAAGATTCTGCAGGCAGGTCTCTTTTGGCCTAACCTGTGGAAGGATGTCCACATCGCTATTAGAAACTACGATCGATGTCAGCGCACTGGAAACATATCTAGACGAGATGAAATGCCACAAAGGGCATTTTAGAAGTAGAAATCTTTGATGTGTGGGGAATCGATTTTATGGGACCTTTCCCATCTTCCTTTGGAAATAACTACATACTTGTCGCAGTCGATTACGTATCTAAATGGATAGAAGCTGTAGCCTCACCCACAAACGATGCACAAGTAGTTATTAGGCTATTCAAAAATATAATCTTTCCAAGATTTGGTGTACCAAGATTAGTCATTAGCGACGGAGGATCCCACTTCATATCTAGAATTTTCAAAAAACTCTTAGTGAAATATGGAGTCCGACACCGTGTAGCAACGCCCTATCACCCAAAAGCTAGTGGACAAGTCGAAGTCTCGAATAGACAAATTAAGCAAATACTTGAAAGGACTGTTGCCACATCTAGGAAGGATTGGTCAACTAAGTTACACGAAGCACTGTGGGCGTATAGAACCGCCTACAAGACACCAATAGGAACCACGCCTTTCAAATTAGTATACGGTAAATCTTGTCATCTACCGGTGGAACTAGAGCATAAAGCCTACTGGGCAATAAAAACTTTAAACCTAAATTACACCGCCGCATGCGAAAGAAGGCTATTGGATATCAACGAGTTGGAAGAAATTAGATTGGATGCTTACGAGAATGCTAAGATTTACAAAGAAAGAACAAAGAAGTGGCACGATAAACGCATCTCAAGGAAGCAATTCAATGAAGGAGATGTGGTGCTACTGTTTAATTCTCGACTTAAGCTATTCCCAGGAAAACTTTGTTCAAGATGGTCTGGTCCATTCGAAGTTACCAAAGTATATCCGAGTGGCGCTGTCGAAATTAAAGGAAAATCGAGCGATAGCTTCGTTGTAAACGGGAAGCGATTGAAACATTACCATATTGTTGAAAACAAAGACTACACTGATAGTCTTAAGCTCGTAGAGTTAATCGTCGAGTCGTAGAACTAACCATCGGTTCGTCGAGCTTGTGACGTTAAACAAAGAGCTTTCGTGGGAGACAACCCGCCTTTTAACTTTAATTTTCCGTTAAGTCATTTTAATTTTAAATGTTTTATTAAAATTTATCTTCTTTTCTTTCTACACTCTTATTTCAAAATACTAACTCTTTGTTTTAAATCATACTAACTTAAAATTTTTCTTTCTGATTTTATAAAAAAAATTCCAGGGTACTAACCACTTTTCTGACTTTAGAGATGGATTTCACTGATGACATGGTAGTTACTTTTGGGAGTGAGGATCAGCAGAGACGATATGAGATTCTGGCACAGCGTGAGATGGGTCTCACCGCTTTCTCGCATGATGCGACTCTGACAGTTCTTGGTATCCGAGAAAGTGTGCATTTTATGCTTCATCAGATTGGATGGGAGGATCTCCTTACCACCCGTACACCCACTTTCCTCAACCTGACCTTAGAGTTTCTGAGTTCCCTCCGATATGAGCCTAGACTTGGATTAGGTTTCAACAGAGGAAGAGTTTCATTCAGGCTGTTTGGATTCACCTACCGTTTCACCACCCGTCAGTTGGCCGAGTTACTAGGATATCCCACAGGCATGGATGCCTTGATGGAAGTCGATGATGAGTACTTCCCTGATAACATCGTTGACTACTTTTGGAGTACCATATCTGGTAGAAACCAGAATGATCTACGACTCTCTTCAGAAATCCACAATCCCGCCATTAGGTATTTCCAAATGATTCTAGCTTTCACACTTCTTGGAAAACCTTTGGGCGATACTTCGGTGACTAAGGATGAGCCAGGCATTATGATGTGTGTTTTCCAAGCCAGACCTGTTATGGGAATTTCCTTTATGCTTGCTAGGATGGCCACTCTGGCCCAAGATACCATCGGTCCTATCCTTGTAGGGGGTCTTGTTACTAAGATCGCCCGTGCTTCATCTTTGAGAGGCCCGCTTGCTAGATTGATTCCTTATGGAGGATTCAAATCCATGGACATGGAGTTTTGCTTCAACAAGAGCCTGATTAGCAACTACGAGTCTCCACCTTATCAGCTTCTCGTGAACTATGAGCCAATTAATCACTTTTCTCTACCTTGCAGTAGGTTCACAAGTGTTAACAAGAAAGAAAATTGGATTTATGACTTGGAAGGACAAGGTGAGAATGACTTCGAGGAAGAAGAAAGTGATTTGAGGACACCGACTAGCTACTATGACATAGATACTACACCTGATGAGGATGTGCCTATGGTTGACCATGCCGCTGCTATAGAGACCCTTCGGAACGACGTTGCTGTACTTTGTACCGATTTAGGGAGACTCCGAGGAGATTTCCACGGATTCATGGATTTGGTCACGACAAATCTCGACAGTTTTCATCAACACTTTCAGTCCATCCCGCCTCCGAAAAGTGGCTAATTGAAGACCGCTAATTTTTATTTCTAACTCTTACATTTAGACAATGAGGACATCGTCTAGTTTAAGTGTGGGGGAAGGGAATTCTTAGTTAGGATTTATCGTTTTAAGTAGTTTTAATTTTCAGTTTTTCAATTTCGGTATTTTAATTAGTTAGCATTTCTATTTTTAATAACAAAAATTTTAATTTTCGGTTTTTGATTCTAATAAAATTCAGCATTTTATTTATTCTGTTTTTATTATTTTTTCTGCTATATGTTCCCTCTGCTAAATTTATACTGTGTGTGCATTGTTAGAAATTAGTGTTTCTAAAAATGTATCTGCTAAAGATTGCTCTATTAGAGATAAATTGCACTGCCATTAGTTTTATCTGTTAGGCACAACATGCATTTTATGTCTGCTACCTATACTGCTGCACTGTTTTGAATTCAACTGGTATAGGATAGAGCTATTATCTGCTACTGAGAACTTTATATGCACCCAATTAAATACTTTGACTAATAGTCAAAGATATTTTTACCAATTTATGTTGGTCCAATAGCAATGCATGCATCCTGGTCAAAAAAACAAAAATTGGAATCTCTACGCAACACACAGAACACGCAAGACAGACGCATATGCATGTACATGCATGTCTGCCGTCCGTCAGAATGGGCCCCACGCCGTTCGGCGTAACCTCCCTCCTTCCGTTCGGCGCCTTCCTTAAATGCAGAGAGGTGCATTTGTTCGTTCCAAGCCAGAAGCAACCCATTTCTCTGCTAGTTCAAACTTCTCAGTGCTAAATTAATTTCCACTTTCAACTTCAATTCAAACCTCACCTTAATTCCATTCAACACTCATTCAATCTACTCATTCATTCTCTGCTATATATATTATACCACTGCCACAAACAGAACCATAAACCACAAGTATTTTTCTGCTATTTCTTCTACAATTTCTTTCACACTTCCAACAGAAAATTTACTATGGCTAACCTCAACAACCAAAACGAAGAAGAGTTCCCCGGTGTTATTTTCCGAATTGGAGAAGCGGGAGAAATTCAACGAAACCGATACCGAAGTTTTGCTCAGAGAGGGGTGGAAGCATCAAGGTTCGCCCATATCGATAGCTTACGAAGTTTGGGGCTGTTCGAAACCGGTGTACAAATATTACTCCAGCAGACGGGTATATCATTCGTGAGCACACTCGACTTCCCCACATACGAAGCGTTAACCTTGGAGTTCCTAAGCTCTTACATTTACAACACACCCACTGAAGCTTCGCACAACCTTATCGGAACCGCTACCTTCCGACTATTCAACCGAGAATACACCATGAATCAAAGAGAGCCCCAGCCCGATGAAAACCCCCAACCCAATCCTGAGAATGTTGCAGGACCATCTGTACCTCCACCCCGAAGAAGGAATCAACCAGTCACACTGGATGATGTGTATAGAGAGATGATACGCAACCACGAGGAAGGAACTCAGTGTCATCAAAGGATTGAGGTGGGTCAGAACGAAATGATGACGCTGATGCGTGAAATGCAAAGAGATCAACACGACTATGCGTACTGGAATAATCGTAGCATTGCAGACCTCACTGAAGAAATGCATTGCTTGACATATCGTGTTGAAGGCTTACATGAGTATGTGTACCATGCTGGGATAGTTCCGCCTAGAGAAGGCGATGAAGGTCGAAGAGGAGGAAGAGCACGAACCCGAGGAAGAGCACGAGGAAGAGGAAACGAGTAGTGAGTTTTCACCGTTTCTACCACACAAGGTCGCATTGAGGACAAAGCAACGTTTAAGTGTGGGGGAGGAAGCTTGCTGCTTTTCATTTTATTTTTGGTAGATTTTAAAATTTTAGTATTTAATTTCCAGTATTTCCCTAAAATATATATATATATATATATATATATATATATATATATATATATATATATATATATTTTAGTTTCCTGTCATTCCAACCCATGTACTCTAAGTTTAATATATGCGAGTATTTTCCGTTTGTCGAATTCTCCGCCTACTTGGACTATAAACCTTTTTACTTTATACGCATAGCTTGACACGCTCGAAAAGTACAAGAATACAACAATTTAAGATATGTTAGAACCGAAGCACTAGCAAACAAAATCGCTACAGTCTTGACACTCTAGAACTCCGATTTATGCAAGACTCAATTTAAGTACCTATTATTTCAAAGTCTTTAACCTCTAGCTTTAAAGTAGCTTCGAGTAGTTTATTCAGCAGTCGGCACCGTCTTAAACACAAGCTACGTAGAGAGCCGATGAATATAAGTGAATGATCCTGAAATTTTTCAGTAAAGAATTTAAAGGATTGCATTGACTAAGCTAGGTGACCGTCACCCGGTCATTTAACCCAAAGGATGTATATCTCGCAAACAATAAAGAAACCTATTATCAGTTGGTTCAAAAGTATCTGATATTGAACTTGGTAGGGCGAATTACGGTTCGATCCCCTGCAGCTTACAATTGGTTAAAGAAGTGGGCACCACAGAAATGTGTTAGAGCCCCGTGCTAATAAGGATCAGAGTCACTAACCGGTTACTCTACTATGTGCATGTGAAGATAAAGGGCTTAATGTGATTGCGCTCGAATGAAAACAAGCAAAATCTAGCGAAAAGGTCTAGATGAGCTGTAATAGCATGATTTGGATTGGTTTGCATAAGCTGGAATTGTCTAGTGTCGCTACTATATTTTTAGTGTTTATATTGAGCTTTCGTGTCTCTAACAAAGTATCGCCGCGACCGATTACGAATCGAGATGATTGTCATGCCTGTGTAAAACCTTTTTCTTGATTGTTTGCTTGAGGGAAAGCAAAGTTCAAGTGTGGGGGAGTTTGATAACACGAAAACGTATCGTATATTTAGCTTAATTTACATGCATTTTTATTCTATTTTATTTCGATTTTATTATTTTATTTTGTATTATGCCGGTATTTCTATTTGTTTTTCAGGAATTTATTTAATCGGAGCTCGCAAAAGAAATAGTCGGAAAAAGGACTTAAAATGGAGAAGAATTGCTTAAAAGGACATTTAAATAAGGAGGTGCAAATAGAAGAAGGAAAGAGGCCCAAAGCAATGTTGAAGCAAGAAGCCCAAAACGCAAGAGGAAGTGGGCACGTGACGGAAGGCACCCTGAGGCACCTGCCGGTCGGCGCACACCCCTCCATTCCGTTCGGCACCCCCCTTTTTATTGGTGTGTGACTTTAGTCACACGCCCAGGCCCAGAAGAGACGCAGTTTTTCTGTTTCCGCCATTTTCTCCTCCGAAAGAGCAGCAACACGAAAACAAACTCCACTCTGCACCAACCCTAAAAATATCCTCCAAGAATCATTGAGAGAGAGGGAGCTTTTAACCTAGTGCCGTGATATCTTTCTTCTGCAATTTCATTCTCTTCCCAAACTAATACTCTGCAATAGTTTTCCACACCGGAACACTATTGCGTTTCAATTTATTTCAAGCTCCAGATTTTAGTTTTAGATTCAGTTTATTTTCTGCAAGAGATTTTGTTCCGGATTCAAGATTGATACTTCAAGATTTGTTCAATTTCAGTTTGCTATATTAAATTCAGGTTCATTTAATTGCTTTAAATTATTATAGTCTATTTATGTTAGTTAATAGAATTATGTCCAGATTAATTCTTACCTGCTATATCTATCCTGTTCTGTTTATTAAAACAATGTCCGGCTAATTTACTTTTATCGATATGTAAGGTCACATAACCGAGGGAATCGAGTAACACTGTCGATGTAGTTTATTTATTGAATTTATTTGTCTGGCTGATATTTCTAAACGCTTAATTAAACTGTTTTGTAACGAGAGTTAAAAACAATAGAAGTTAGGATCAATAAAAACGAGAGTTTGAGATTTTAACTGGACCTTAGAAATTAGGCATTAACCTTAAATACAGCGAGAGCGCTTTAAGGGTAATTAGTTTTCATTGGTTTTCAAAAATCACTTTGAACTTTAATTGATACAGCGAGAGCGCTCACTTAGGTTTAATAGTGAAATCATAATCAATAAACACGAGAGTGTGAGAGGAGGGTTTTTAAACTAATAATTTCTACAGAAAAGTGATTTTAAATTACGATCCGCATCGATGGCTTACTAGATCCCCGAAGTCCGACCATTGCATACCGATATTCTTATCCTAGATTTAATTTAATAATATTTCTTTTTAATTCCCTGTCTGATCATAATCAATCAAATATTAGCCTTAGATTTACGTAGTAGCTATTAACTATATTAGGTCGATTCTTAGTCCCTGTGGGTTCGATATCTTTTAAAACTACGCGATAGACAGTGCACTTGCAGTCATAATCACAGACATACCCCATTGTCGCGATCAGGAACCTAGAAGTTTATGTGGACGGCATGGTAATTAAAATGCCCGAGGGCCGGGGTCATGTTACCGATTTTGCGGAAACATTCAAGTGAGTCAGACAACTCAACATGAGGCTCATCCCAGACAAATGTACCTTTGGCATTCCCGCGATAAAATTCCTCGGTTTCATGTTAACTCACAGGGGAATCGAGGCAAATCCCGAAAAATTCCAAGCAATCTTAGATATGAAGAGTCCAACGTCCAAGAAAGAGGTCCAACAGTTGAACAGAAGGCTCGTAGCTTTATCTCGATTCTTGTCATGTGTAGGAGACAAAGCCATACACTTCTTCTCAGCAATACGGAAGTCTGCGGATTTCACCTGGTCAGAGGAGTGCGAAGAAGCATTTGTAGAAGTCAAGAAGTTCTTATCTGCGCCACCCATCTTGGCACGTCCGGAAGCAAATTCGCCTCTCACCCTTTACATATCGAGCTCAGATAGGGCTATCAGCTTAGCACTGGTACATGATGGAGAGAAAGGTGAAAGGCCAGTTTATTTTATAAGCAAGGTACTAAAGGGTGCAGAGTTACGTTATTAGAAGTTAGAAAAGCTAGAAGAATTACCCGGTAAAGCAGGGACACCCAGTAGTGGTCAAAATGAATTACCCGATAAAGCAGGTACTGAAATAGCACGACCTTGCTGAAAGAATGGTATCTTGGGTTGTCGAAGTGTCAGAGTATGACATCACTTTCAAATCCAGAAGCGCAATAAAGTCTCAACTTCTGGCTGACTTCCTTGTATAATTCACATCACCTGACGAGGAATTCACGGCAAAAATTGATTTTATCCATACATGGATCGTCAAATCTTAAAGGCAGCAGGACGCGCATCATGTTAGAAGGACCAGGAGTTGTAATCCTATAGCAATCTTTATTTTTCAATTTTCAAGCAAGCAATAACCAAGAAGAATATGAGAGTGTCCCAACCTAAGATTGGCTAGAGAGGTAGGGGTTTCTACCTGTTGCTACGAACCGACTCACAGTTGGTAGCTAGCCAGATAAGAGGAGATTATCAGACGAAGGATCCGGTCTTGTCGAAGTATCTACAGCATAACTTACGCATGACCCAAGGTTTTTTTTTACGTTTGAGGTACCGCATGTACCAAGGGAAGACAACGCAACGACCGACCTGTTAGCACATTTGGCTAGCACAAAAGGCCCGGGGCTTAACAGGACGGTTATTCAGGAAACAATTGAGACTCCAAGCTTTGAATCAGGGGAGGTCATGGCTCTAGTCAACAGAGAAGATTGGAAAGATCCCATGAACGAGACTTGACCCGGGATCTATTGCCCGAGGACCAGCTAGAAGCTCGCAGGATCAAAGAAGGGCGGCACGTTTCTTGATGGTGGCTGATCAACTCTATAAAATGGGCAGGTCGACCCCAATGCTAAGGTGCTTGTCAAAAGAGGAGGTAGTATCAGTAATGAGAGAGGTTCATGAAAGGGATTGTGGTAGCCATATTGGAGGCCGAGTGCTATGTGGAAAAATTCTCCGAGCCGGGTATAACTGGCTGAATATGCTGCAGGATTGTGCTCGATTCATGAACTGCTATGAGAAGTGTCAGATACACACCCTGTTCATACATTCCCCAACCGAGTTGCTCCATCCGGTAATATCCCCTTGGCCGTGGGGATCTGATATCCTAGGACCATTTCTCTTGGCAACCGAGAAATTGAAATTTTTGATAGTAGTAGTGGATTATTTTACCAAATAAGTTGAAGCGGAGGCAGTTCCGAGGATAACAGCAGATAGGGTATAGCGATTTTACTAGAGAAATATCATATGCAGGTTCGGCTTACCCGGAATCATTGTCTCAGATAACGACACCCAGTTCGCCAGCGTGTCCGTTGTGGAATTCTGCAAGAATCTAGGAATCCCCAATCGTTTCATTTCTGTGGAGCATCCACAAGCTAATGGATAGGCCGAGTCGGCTAGTAAAGTCATCTTGTCAGGAATGAAGAAAAATTTGATGAGGCCAAAGGAATATGGGCCGACTACCTACAGGAAATATTATGGTCCTACCATACCACTCCAAAGTCCACCGCTAAGGAAACCCCGTTTCGTATGGTATACGGCTCTGATGCAATGATCCCTGTTGAGATCAATTCACCCACTTGGTGCATGAAATTTTTTGATGAGGGCACTAACAAGGAAGGGTTAGAGGTTGAGGCCAACCTAATAGATGAGGTTCGAGCCACAACACAAATAAGAGAGGTCGCCTTAAAACAGAGAATGGTGAGGAATTTTGAATCGAAGGTAAGGCCGAGAAGCTTCAAAATAGGCGACTTGGTTCTGAAAAAAGTCATTGAATCAAAGCCGAAGTGAAAGCTCATGCATAATTAGGAAGGACCATACAGGATCAAAGAGGTCCTCAACAACGGAGCCTATAAGTTAGAAAACTTGGAAGGGATAGAATTTCCTAGGACATGGAATGTGGCAAGTCTAAAACTTTATTACAGTTAAAAGCTCTATAAAACAAGGACGTTTAATAAAGTAAGATCGGTGGGAGGCACTTTTTTTCCTATCAGGGATTTTAATGAGGCACCCCCAATTTATTCCTTTATGGTATGGTTACTAGTTATGGAATAGTGATTAGAAAAGACGGCAAGGCCATCACGGACCTTGTCGCAATAGTCAAAGTAAACGTCATTATGACTGCTTTGATCAAGACGGAAAGACCATCGTAGACCTTGTCGCAATAGTCAAAGTGAGCATCATCACAATTGCTTTGATCAAGACGGCAAGGCCATCACGAACCTTGTCACAATAGTCAAAGTGAACGTCATTGGGAGTGCTTTGATCAAGACGGCAAGGCCATCGCGGACCTTGTCGCAATAGTCAAAGTGAACGTCATGGCGACTGCTTTGATCAAGACGGAAAGGCCATTGCGGACCTTGTCGCAATAGTCAAAGTGAATGTCATCACGACTGCTTTGATCAAGACAGCAAGGCCATCGCGTACCTTGTCAAAATAGTCAATGTGAACATCATTGTGACTGCTTTGATCAAGACGGCAAGACCATTGCGGACCTTGTCGTAATAGTCAAAGTGAACATCATCGCGACAGCTTTGATCAAGACGGAAAGGCCATCATGAACCTTGTCGTAATAGTCAAAATGAACTTCATTGAGACTACTTTGATTAAGATGGAAAGGCCATCACGGACCTTGTCGCAATAGTCAAAATGAGTGTCATCACGACTACTTTGATCAAGATGAAAAGGCCATCCTGGACCTTGTAGCAATAGTCAAAGTGAACGTCATTATGACTGCTTTGATCAAGACGGCAAGGCCATCGCGGACCTTGTCATAATAGTCAAAGTGAACTTCATTGCGACTGATTTGATCAAGACGACAAGGCCATTATGGACCTTGTCGCGTTAGTCAAAGTGAACATCATCGCGACTGCTTTGACCGAGATGACAAGGCCATCGTGGACCTTGTCGCAACAGTCAAAGGGAACATCATCGCGACTGCTTTGATTAAGATGACTAAACCGTCACGGAATTTGTCATACCAATTAAAATAATGCCACCTCAACCTCTTTTTGACCAGATCAGTCACACATAGCATAGGGCGACAAATTTGAGCGCCCCGACGTACTACACTGACTTCCCGTTTGAGAAAGACCGTATAACATACAAGAAAATCCATACGAAAGAGCACAACATGCATTCAAAGACAAATAAATTTAAATTAAAAAGGCCTCGAGGGCTAGAATCATTGTACTTGCCACCATGGGCTAAACATTGTTACAACAAAACGCCATCACAGGCGCAAAATACAAACATCAAGACATCACTCAGGATGGCCGTCGGGCTACTCCTCCTCGGCCTATTGGGGACACTCCTTGTCATTTTTCCTAACCTCCATCTCAGGGTAGAACCTTCCATGTCTACCAGCTTTCCGTCTTGAATGATCTTGAAATAATCCATGGCCTCAATATTCAGATCAGGCTGGAGTACCAAGGCTTGAGCCTTGGCCCTCTGAAAGGCTTTGTCACCCGTTGGGATAATTTCAAGTTGGGCCTCTTTCAAGGAAGCCTCAAGCTCCCCGTTCTTTTCCTTAAGCCTCTTGATCTCCTCTTTGGACCCCTTTTATCTTTTAACCTCCTGGGTAGGATTGGCCAGAAGGGTCTCCGAGCTTTTCCTCTCCTCTGAAAGTCGGACCAACTGCTCATTGACCTCATCAAACTTCTCAGTTTGGGTCTTGAGGTCATTTTTTAGCGTCTTTACCTCCTCGTACAATCGATGTTCGACATCACTTCCCGTCTCAAACAACGATCGGGCCAGCATGGCACACCTCATCAAATATGTACTAAGGTGAGCAGTCAGGTGCTAGGAGCTGAGATTCCTAGCCTTAGTAACCCCCTCGTCCAAACTCCAGTGATCATACAGGGATTTAAAACTGTCAAAGTCCTCACCCCAGAAGTTGAGATGGGGAGAGGATTGGCTTTGCTGGTTTCCTTGCCTGGGCTCCCGCATCAAAACTGAGAGGATATGATTAACGCTTTTAGTAGGATCTACCATCATCGTCTTTTGCTTTTTAGGAGGAGGAGGCTGGGAGGAAGAGTTAGGAGCAGTGCCTCTGGCTTATGGGGCCTGTTGAACATCCACATCGACATCTTATTTCTTTTTCCAAGCAGTCCGGATAAGGAGGTCGGAGGAGTCAGACGTCAGGGTCTCCTGGCTAGTGGCACGCCTAGCTCTAGCCTCTATGTGGTGTCGTTTTTTTTACCTCCCCGTTTCACTTGGGAGGACGGCACGCCGGACCCTTCACGCGAAATTTGGAAGGAGAAAGGCACCCTTGTGGGATGAATTTTATTTCAGTTCTTCCTACGATAGCACACGAACTTTTTAATTATCCTACGAGGAGGAAGGGGAAAAAGATCTCAAATAAACCCTAAGAGTTTTCTAGATGTGGAGATTTCACCTAATCAGAAGTTCTGGAGTCCGGGAGGTCGGTTATACATAGGGAAGGTTTTAAGCATCCTACATATTCGTAGTACTCTACGGGAACCTTCTCTGTGTCTATGTGTTTTCTAATTGATTGGGAAAGTTTCTCCTTTGTGTTAGGAGAGAGAATTGAATTGAATTGAATTGAATTGAATTGAAATGAAAGACAGATGGACTGACTGTTTTTGGTTTTTTGATTAGCTTGCTGGGATTCCTTGTGAATCTCATGCCTACATATCCCTAATGGAAGTCAGAGCTTTTTGTAGTTCGGGGAACTAATTAGGGAAATGAATTGATTTTTTTGGGTGCCTTGCTTGAAGCTCAAGGTTGAAGCTTGGAATTAAATCTCTGTTTATAGGAAAGAGGCATGAAGTCATCTTTACAAAGAGGTATTTCTACTATTCCACCACAAACATTTAAAGTGACAGAAAAGCTGAGTTTGTTTCATAAGAGAGGGGCCTTACTTGGTTGTGTGCAAGTATGCCAGTCACGTGTCTCTTGAATGAAAGAAAGATTCTCAACCAAATTAGGGAAAGTTGTACAAGTCTGGGGATGTGCCACAGCATGCCTTTCAGAGTCCTAAATGGGAGAATGTTTGAAATTGAAATGTTTGTTTGTTTGTTTGTGGTGAAATAGGAGAAATATCTCTCTATAGAGATAAATCATGTCTATCTACTGTATAAAATATTTGATTTTGACTGGCTTGTATGAGGCCCAAGCTTGAGGCTTAAAAGGTTTTTATTGACTCTGGGAGATGACTCCACTGGGAATTCACTTTTGACTGAGTGGATTTTTGTGTTATGTATGAAGTCCAGAATTGTGGCTAACTCTAGTTGGAGAGTGTTTATTTTGTTTTATTGAAAGGTTTATTTTAGTGTTTTGTACAAAGCCCAGAATTGTGGCTGACTCTTCTTAGGGATACTCTATTTTCTGCCTTATATGAGGCCCAAGATTATGGTTGACTGCTGAGGAAACACAGTTTGGAGACTATGGGTGACTCTATTTTGTGCCTTGTACAAAGCCCAAGGTTGTGACTGACTTAGTAGGGAAAAGATCCTAAAGGTTAGGAATCTTTTGACACAGGAAATGATGTTTATCTGCCTTGTACAAAGCCCAAGGTTGTGGCTATTTGATGGGGAAGGACTCACTGTGGAGACTCTATTATCTTCCTTGTACAAAGCCCAAGGTTGTGGCTGACTCTGGATAGGGGAATACCTATGAGTAGGATATTTTACTCTAAGGGGACATTTGACTCTACTGAGTATTACTCTATTGTTTAGAGACTAAAAGTTGACCCTTCTGGGTATTGTGCTTTTATTAAGCAGAGATTGATGAATGAAAGACCCAGGTTTGAAGATTGACTCTACTGGGGAATTTGTTTGAGTGTTTGAGACTGACCCAGGGTTGACTCTACTGGGGAGTTTTTGAAGGTTTGAAAGATGATTAGGAAGCTAACCCTTTCCAGGGAATTTAGATATGAAGGATTGATTTTGGAGGCTGACCCTTTCCAGGGGATTTGGATTTGAAGGATTGATTTTGGAGGCTGACCCTTTCCAGGGGATTTTATGAAAATGAAGGAATTGGTGGAGGCTGACCCTTTCTAGGGGATTTGGATTAAAAGGAAATGTTTTAGACTTCTTGTTTAAAGCCCGAGATTAAGGCTAACTCTGGCTGAGGATATTTCAAATGTAGAACCTAGACTCTGCTAAGGAGAAGACTCACTGGAGATTTGAAAATAAAGGGTGATAGAGACTTTCCATGTCTCTCATTCCAAAAGGTGGACTCAATACTGAAATTGAGACATTCTTAGCTTGTTTAAAGTCTGGTTTGAAGAATAGAAGAAACTCACCAGGGTAGGCTAAAAGGTGAATAAAGACCTGTTCCTATGTTTATAAGAAACCTGATGGGTCCTTGTATACAAGCTCAAGAGAAAGTTGGGAATATGCTTTTAAGAAGTTGTTGGCTGAAGATTTCGTTTAGAAAGAATGTTCTTTGAAGAGTTAGAATTCGAAGGAAGATGGTTACTGATGACCATTTCTGAGATTAAAAATGGCTACTGATGGTCATGTTTCGAGAATGATTGTTTGAGTTGGAACGAAGATAGTCAGAATTGGAGCTAATTCGAAGAGGGTTATCTTTGAGACTTAAACGTTTTGCGAAATACGTAAGGTACTGAGGCTGAACGTGTTTTCGTGGCATTCACGGTTCTGGTCACGTTGCCACGCGTCGAAAGAGGACTCAGGCGGGAGGATTTGAATTTTGAATTAGTTTGTGTAACTGCACAAGGACAGATGGCATCCCAGGGATTCTTGTGGTCAACGTGGCATCAGATTAGTGTAGGACCGTTAGGGTCGAAATTAGTATAAATAAGGGTCTTAATGTTAAGATTCCGTGTGTTCATTTTGTACAAATCACTCACAAATCACTCAGAAATCACTCAAGTATCAAGTGTTTAGAGAACGAGTTCGCTGAGAAATGTACGTATGACACCAACACCAGTTTAATACTTTTGTATCTTTCTTTATTCAAGTATCTTTTCATTATTGCTGCTTTCGTTTACTTTCTGTTATTTACATTCCTGCACTTCTTTTATTTCATCTAACTTTTATCTCGAAGCATTTTACATTCCTGCTTTTAACATTCTTGCACGTTACATTCCTGCACTTTACATTTCTGTAGTTTATACGCTTTTATTTATATTTCTTTGTCGAAAGTCATACTTACGTGTATAACAAGTGTTGTTTTTAAGTAAACGTTCACACGATCATATCACAAACAAATTTTCTCGAAGCCAGAACAAACAAGCATGAATCAAATCATATCGAACGACAATTGTTTGACTATGTCCTAGGATCAATCTAGTCGATCCTGCGAGTAACCAAAGTATCTTTTATAGTTTGGAGGACTAGCGGTTGTTTACCGGAAATCACCGTAAACAGAAGCCTGTGGGTCCTTGTATTGTAAGCCCAAGAGGAGGCTAATCAAGGGTCATCGAGGGTCCTTGTTGTAGCACAAGAGAAAGCTATGTTGGTTTTGAACTTATTTGGCTCTAAGCAAATGGGTAAGAGGTTTCACCGGGAATAATTCCTCCTGGGTGGAGGTGCCCTATTTTTGTTCTAAGGCTTTTTTCAAGATGTTTCACCGGGAATAATTCATCTTGAGGTTTAACTAAGGAATTCTAATTAGGAAAGAGCCTTCACCGGGAAGACATTCTCAACCTAGGCTATAGTCCTATAATATATATATATATATATATATATATATATATATATATATATATATATATAGTTTATTTGTCCTAAGGTTGTTCTCAGACGGAGTTCTAAACAATATATATACAGTATATATTTGACAGTAATTTAAATGAAAGCTTG
This sequence comes from Vicia villosa, assembly GCF_029867415.1. Taxonomy (NCBI): domain Eukaryota; kingdom Viridiplantae; phylum Streptophyta; class Magnoliopsida; order Fabales; family Fabaceae; genus Vicia; species Vicia villosa. The sequence goes on along the minus strand of NC_081180.1, from coordinate 202,869,368 downwards.
TAAATTGAAAGCTATAAAGCCTAACCTGGATGAAGAGGAGACCTTTGAAAGATGCATGTACAAAGCTTTACCATTAGCTTGGTTGTTTATTGGTAACAGTGGAATTGTTTATTGAAAACAGTTTTGAAATGTTTTTGTTTTAAAAACAGAAGAAGTGAAGATGGACACTATGTCACATAGGTATCTGAAGAGTTTTACCGGGAATAATGCCCTTCAAATACCAGAAGAATATTTTGAAAACAGATGAGGAATTTTCTGTTTAAAATATGTTTTGAAAAACAAACTATGAAAAGAAAAAGGTGTTGGGTCTTACACTCTATTAGAGGCCCATGGAAATTGATTTACTGTTTATGAAAACAGTTGAAAATGTTTTGCTTGATGTAAGGTTTTGTTGAATGAAAACCTAAGTCGTCTGTTTGATCGAAGTTTGAAAACAGTTTGAAAATTGACGAAAGTCAACTTAATTAGGGTAAAGACAAAGTCTATACCTAATTAAAACCTAAATGATTAGGGTTTTATCACAAAAATATTTACAAAGCTATTAGGTTATGAAAATCAAGTGAAAACTATATTTAAAGTATTTTAAAATACTTAAAAATATGTTATTTTAAGCCTAATAAAAATGTATCAAATAATTAATATTTTTGTGATCTTTTTTATTATTCATAAAATAGATATGTTAAATGACAAGTGTGTGAAAAATCAAGAGGAAATGATTTAACTTGATTGGTTAATTAATTGTGTGAAGTTGTAAAGAAAATGAAGAAGAAAAGTAGTAAAAAATTGGTTTTGGCCTCACCATGGTTTGAACCCACGCCCTTGAAGCCAGTACTCAAACACACACACCAATCAGCCAACGCGCGCTTGGTTTCATAATGGTGACTCCAGTGCAATACATATGTTGTTGAGTACATAGAGCAAAAAAAGAAAATAAAATCAAAAGGTCTGGGGCGAGGGGATTCGAACCCCAGACCTTGGGCACGCGCTTCACACAAACTCACATTACCAACTGGGCTATAACGATGTATTCGTTATATGTACGCCTTTTAATAAAAATATATTAAACTCAATCATGAATGTTTGAAAATGGCGCGCCAAACACCATCTTCGTCTTCAACCTCAAGCTCATGGAATTTTGAAATTCCAACTCTCTCATTTCTCAACCAAAATGGATGATGTAAACATAAAACTTGCTCTAAATTCTCTCACGATTTCAAATATGTAACTAACATAAGCTATAATTAACTACAGCTACTGAGTTTTCTAAAATACGTGAAGAACCCTAAAAATTGAAAATGAAATTAAATGGCTATACTGAAGAATAAATGTGATGATAGAGGGTTTTTAATCCTCTGATGATGCTGAGTGAACTTGTATTGAGTTTTAACAAAATAAGTGCATGAATTAAAGAGGTGGAGTTCAAAAACTTACCTCTGAAACTGAAGGTCGTGGTGATGGTGGAGAGCTTCTGGCTATGAATGAATGATTGCAAAAGCTTCCTAGAACCTTGTTGATGCTATCTGGGCACTTGAATTGCTTTGAAAACCTCTGAATTAATCTACTCGACCCCTCTTGCTTGAGCTTCAAGTAGAAATGGGAGATGGTGATTCTGCACTTACAGATGAGCTGCGACCATCTGGATAGCTTCACTACACCCTAAGGAATGTGTCTGAATGCTTGGACTTGTTTGAAACCCTCTGAATTGTTCTACAGGCCTCCAACTGACTTTGCTCCAAATTGAAAGTGAAGATGGTGTTCTTGTACTTAAAGAAGTGTTCCAGGTGCTTGGATCACTTCTAATGGACCTCCTTGAGATGTTTGAATACTTAGTTTCAAAGGAAAAGCTCTGGTTTGAAGAATCCAAGTCTTCTTGCCAAAGAACCTTTGAAAAAACCTAAGTGTGAGAGGGAGAAGGAGAAAGAAAGGATTGGAGTTGCTTTGGTGTGTCTAATACTGAGGAGGGCACTTCTATTTATAGGCAAAATGATCTGAATACTGAGGGAGTGAAGCAAGCTTAGCAAGGTCACTCTTGGAGTAGCTTAGGCATGAAGAAATGTGAAATATCCAAATGCAATGATGGATTTTTTGATACCACTCCCTAGCCCTTGGTTTTGCTTGATCTTAGGGGACAATTCTGATGCAGAAATGAGCTCCAATTGGTTGGGAAGAGATTCCTTTGGTGATTCACCACTTGGCCATAAATTTCCCAAAAGTAATCATTACATAATCACATATTCTTGTTTTTGGGAATATTCTTCAATCCTTATTGTAATACGGTGAACTGACTTTTATATCGAAATGTCGCGGTTAAGCAAGAGTCGCCACCGACTTTTATTTTATCCAAATTAAATCAGAAAGGCTAAAAGAACAGGAAAAACCTTTTAAATAAAAAATGAGTTCGGGGGGTAATTATGCAAAGGGAAGGTGTAAGGCACCCTTTGCATCCATGGTTTTCCATGGGCTCTTAATTGCTTTGCTCTTTTTTCGTTCAGAAATGTAGAAGAAGTGAATATGGACTTTAGCTTCGTAAATGAGCGTAGCCATTTTGAAGGTTTATGAGAAAGAATATGAAAAAGGTTTTAGAGCAAGGCAAAGCAATTAGGGGCAATTACCTAAGTAATGTAGAAAACAGTTCTTTTAGCCTTTCAGGATGAAAGGGTCTATCCATGCCATAAGAGGGCAGGAAGTCTTTCATTTGGAGGTTGAAGGGTCATCGAGAGTTCGTTCGCCATAAGACTGTCCCAGGCCATAGAGAGGCAGGTAGTCTAAGGGAAGAACCAGAATAGCCTTTCGTAGGCAGCCAGAGGATACCTCAGCCTTTTCGTAGGCAACTTCCGAGGGTCGAGATCATGTTTAGTGTATCGAAGGCAGCATCATTAGGGACCCATGATCTTGATAGAGGCAACATGGCTGAGGTATCCTCGTATTCGAGGGACATGGCTATTCTGCAAAAACACAAGGCAACAGGCAACAAGGCAACAGGCAACAGGCAACAAGAGGGGTTACCAAAATGTGTGTGTGGGTGCAACAATCACGTGATTAAATTCAGTTATTTATCTTGTAATTAGTTATCCTAATTCAGTTCAAGGCTTGCACTCCCTAAGATTACTACCCACAGCAGAAAGTATAAAGCAGTTAAAGCAATAATGGGGGAAGGGAAAATGAAACCAGCGGGGGGAAAGGGAAAATGAAACCAGCGGGATAATAATGCTATAGGTCTAATACAAGTAATAATTAAGATCGGGGTTTAGGGTTACCGACTATTCGAAGCTTTGGCATTTGGCAAACCCTGAAAGGTGGGAAAAATAAGAAGCAACAGTAGGGTGAGTGCATTATCGGTTCGGAGGAAAACATAGTTAACCCTAAAAAATAAAAGATAAAGAAACTAAAATAAAATAAATAAATAAACACTTAGCTTTGAATTTGATCTGATATGGTTGGCAGTCAGAGGTATCCTCGGGGTTGACCCTGAAAATGTTTGGCAAAAGCAAAGGCAGAAAAAGACCTGAGTGTATGCGGAATTCATTATATTTAAAGGTAAACCCTAAAATAAAAGGAAACAAAATAGACTTCTAAATTAATAATTAAGTTGAATGCTTAACTTCGGATTTTGGCCAGGCGCGTAGTCGGGCGAATCCTGGTGGTAACCCTAAAAAGATTGCACAAGGAAAATAATTTTTCAGTGTAGGGCAAAGTCTTGTAAACCTTGGTTCGGGCATGAATTAGATAAAGACTAAGTTTAATAGAATAAATAAAAATCAATTTAATTAATTATTGGTATTCTACCTAATTAATTAAATCGATAATAATGAGAAAAAAGTTTTGATTAAATCCTAAACCTAATATCAATGAATAAGAAGTCAACTATAATTTAATTAAATAATTTAAGTAAATTAAGTTAATTTAAACAATTAATAAGTAAATTATTAAAATAAACAAATATTTTGTTTATTTATGTTTTTTATGAGAAAAAAGAGAAATTTGGAGAAGTTTTTATTTTTGAAACGTTATTAAAAATATAAACTAAACATTATATGTAAATAAAACAAAATATATAAAAGAAATTAAAAAGGAGACTCAGCTTGGATCTCGTGTGGTTGCCAGGTGAGTGTCCATGGTAGGCCATCGGTTTGCAGGGCGTAGATCTGAAGCTGAGAACATCTGAAGGCTACTGGTCAACGTCACATGGTGGTCCTCTTGGGATGTGGCACACACGATCAGGAACCCTTGTATTTCATAAAAAATAGCGTGGATACTGGGTATCGAACCCTGGACGCCTCACTTGCCAAAACCTTCGCTTACCACCTGTGCTATGCTCACCAATTGATAACATACTGCGTTGAAACTAATATATCAAAACAACATGAAGGAATTCAAAATAAAAAACGCGCCCAGGCTTTATCTTCTTCGCTGGGAATTTTCTGCAACAGACATGTTTTAGGCCATGGTTTTTCACGTGTTCCCTTAGCCCCTGCAAATTCAATCCTAGCCAAAAACAATGAGTAAACGAAATTCAAAGACATGAATCAATTGCAAACTTCCCTCTGAATCCGTTGGTGGCCACGGTTTGGGCCGATTTTCCTTAATTCAAAAATCCCCAAATTTGATCTCTAAACCCTAGCAATGGTGTCTCACGGTTTATGCACTCAAACATCAAATAAATTATCCAGAAACATTCAAGGCATCATGATAAACAAGTAAATATAATCAAAACCTGATGAGAAGGTATGAATCATTGTAAACGGAATCACAAAAAACTGGATGCAAACCGTGAGTTTTGGGGACGGTTCTGGGTGTGTTCCTTGCGTGCGAGGATCGGGATTGCTTTAGTAATCTTCACTGAACGTGTTGGGACCTTTGAATCTCTCTGAAACCTCTCCAAATTCCAAAATCGTATTTGGAAATTTTCTCAATCTGGCACTCGGGTATGGGGGTTTTGACTGCAGAAAAATTGTAACCCTTGCATATGAATGATTTGTGTACTTATAGTGAATGATTTAGGGCAACAAATTTGAACCAAATCTCTTTGCATCTTTGATTTCAATCTCTTTGGAAATTTGATTGAAATTGTTTCTAATTTAATCCAATATTGGTTCAATCTCTCTCCAATCGCGTGTGCAAGAAATTGTGATGATTATGGGACATAATTGAAGATTGGATTTGATTCTTTTAAGCTCTTGAATCAAATATTTGATTTTATTTTAATTTATTTGATTTTAATCCTTTTTTAATTGAATAAAAAATCATAATAAATTAAATGAATCAGGTAAATTCGTGGGGATTGATTCTTAGGCTTTGGATGACTTGTGGATCAAGATTGAATCAAAAGATCTTGGGCCCATTTGCAAAAAAAAAACAAATTCTTTCACATTTTTCCCTCCAAAATAGCCCAACTTTGACAAGGCCTATCTCTCTCAATTTTTGAGGTATGGAAGTGTTCTAGGACTTTTTAGAAACCTTAGAGAGTCCTCTAACCAGTGTCTTTGGTCTCATATCAAAATTATTTTCCATGCTCTTTATATATCCTTTTGAAGAAATTGACTTTTTGTTGACTTTTGAAAAGGACTTATAATGTTTTGGTCCATATCTCCCAAATGAAACATTTTTAGACTTGGCATGTGAGAGACAAATTTGTAGAGAATCCAATTTCCTTTAAAATGAGCTTTGGATGGAAAATTTCTTATGTTCCATGTGAGAGTTATGGCTGGTCAAAGTTCAGTTGACTTTCTCCTATACAAACCCTAATTTAGAAACTTTTTGATTTGTTGATTTTTGATCTTTCCTTGATGAACCATGATCAATTCTTAATCAAATGGTGAATGATACTTAAATTTGAGGATCTTGACAAAAAATCAGGAGTTTTGAATTTACTTTGACCACAGTTGACTTTTAGGTTAACTTAGTCGACTGTTGACTTTCTGAACATTTGAGTGATCAATCTTTTAAGCTGACACTTGATACTTGTCATAGAGGAGATGTAAGATACTTTGAGCCATATGGGATGCCTTGGAGCCATTGATTCATTGATTTTTCCTTAGAACAACAAAACCCTAGTTCTTTGAACCTTGTTTAGGAGAGGGTGTCTTTGAGCTTTGTACCTTGACTTGAATTTGAATAGGAGAAATAGTATGGGCAAATTTTGGGGTATGACAGCTGCCCCTGTTCAATTATCTTAAACCTGAAGATGTAGAGTGGTTTGTATGCCAGTCGGTATCTGAAGGTGGAAGATGATTGAACACTAGAATACCAAGAAAATTTGCCCCAGCGGGAGTTGGGACTTTTGTCGGAGATGGGCTTGAAGATGCCATCGAGCTTGATAGAATTGAGAACCAGAATACATCGTACATTAGATCATTTCTGGAGGATAGATTGAGTCATGCGTTAGTCTGAATTTAGTTTGCATCAGCAGATGATGTCTGGAAAACTGTGCGTTAGGCTCGAAGGATGAGTCGTGCGTTAGACTATATCCAATTTGCATCCGTAGATGTCTGGAAAACCGTGTGTTAGGTTGAATCTGAGCTTAATATGTTGAGAAATGTTTGTTGGAGATTGATCGTGTCAGTACCGTTCGTAGTGACTGAATTAGACTTGGGAAGGGTGATTATTTCCGAACTATCTCTGGAGAATACCCGGAACTAAGTATCAGAATTAAATCTTCGTCTTGATTATCTCTGAACTATCTCTGGAGAATACCCGGAACTAAGTATCAGAATTAAATATTCGTTTTGATTATTTCTGAACTATCTCTGGAGGAAACCCAAAATTAAGTATCAGAATTAGATCTCTGTCTTGATTATTTCTGAGCTATCTTTAGAAGAAATCCAAAATTAAGTATCAGAATTAAATCGTCGTCTTGATTATTTCTGAACTATCTCTGGAGGAAATCCAAAATTAAGTATCAGAATTAAATCTTCGTCTTGATTATTTCTGAACTATCTCTGGAGGAAACCCAAAATTAAGTATCAGAATTAAATCTCTGTCTTGATTATTTCTGAGCTATCTTTGGAAGAAATCCAAAATTAAGTATCAGAATTAAATCTCTGTCTTTATTATCTCTGAGCTATCTTTGGAAGATATCCAAAATTAAGAGTCAGAAGTAAATCTCTATCTTGATTATTTCTGAGCTATCTTTGGAAGAAATCCAAAATTAAGTATTAGAATTAAATCTCTGTCTTGAATGAGTGTCAGAATTAGATCATTGACTTGATTATATCTGCACTATATCTAGAAGATGTATAAGTAGACTGCAAAAGAAACATTAGTTTTATGCAATGTCGTGATGCATGCATTGTAAAAAAAATTTTAAATGAATGAGAGTGTTATGCATATGTAATGAAACGTATGTATGTTATGAATTCACTATGATATGTGATGTATGAACATGATTTATGCTATTTTGAAGTATCTCGATTGAGAAAATAAATCTATTTGCCTTTGTGATTTTGATGTCTGATCTTATTTGAAGATGCTCAGCTGGGAATTTATGATTCTTGCTTGGGGATGATCAATAACTTGATGGACCCTGATTGGGGACAAAAGTATTAGTAACCCATGTTGGAGAAGAGCAAAGTGTTGGAGAACCAGTGGTGTTGAAGATGTAAACTTTGTTGGGGAGCCATGTCTTTGTCGAGACGAGAGCATTTGAAGATATCTTCTTAATGATTACTCTGTGGGGATATGATCTTGTGAACCCGACTCTGTGGGGAGACATGGGTGAAAGTTGCCCCCAGTATTATAGTAACTACCATTCCTGGATTTGATTAGGACACACCACTGAGTATTGATCAAGATGTCAAACTGGACTTTCATAGATTTGCCCCTGCTAGTAGGAACTTAAAGAGATTCACCTTGCGAGGACTTTATGAAGTGTATACTGTAGGCGACATGCCCCTAGTAATCGTAAACTTAGAATGATGCCCCTGACTGTTTGGCTTTTTTGAGAGATTCTTGGAATCTTGACTTGATTGCCCCAGATTGATTCTGAAATAGCTTGAAATCCACTTGGGGTGTATGCCTTTGACTGTTTGGTATTTGAGAGATTCTTCGAATCTTGACTTGATTGCCCCAGATTGATTGGGCAAAACGTGCCATGCCCCTTGTATACGTAGGAGACATTGCTTCTTGGAGTAATCTGTGTTGGTCGGGATAACTTTGAGTCATTAGCCATACCATGTGCAAATTCTTCTTGATGCTAACATTTGAAATTATGTAGCAAAATATGTTTAATAATGAATTCATGAGATGCAGTGCATATGTCTGTCTTGAGTTTTGAAAAACATTAAAACAGGAGACGTAAAGGCGTGATATTTGTAAAAACATGATATTTGTAACAACGTGATATTTGTAACAACGTGATGTTTGTAAAAACGAAATATCAACTCAGCATTTTTGGTAAACCTTAAGGAGTCAGGACACCTTTTTGGTGACAATATGCTTTCGAACTAACCTTGCTTCAATTAGGACTTTCAAGGGTTATAACGTGGCTTGGTTCACGGTTTAAGAAACAAAGGATAAAGGCCCAAAGTTTATTTGTTCCCATCCCCATCTTCGTGATGATATTCAGTCCTTAGCTCATTTAATTCAACTTATGCATTCAGGATCCAAGAGACTTTTGGATTTGCACCTTTGATAATGATGATGGTTCACAAGCAAAGAGAACTTTTGAGATGGCAGTCACTTCTTCCTTTTGGTAGTCACAACATTGTGTTGTTCAGGAATTTATTGATTTCTCTTTTTCCATCTTTTTGATATCCCTAACTTTTGCCTGAACTGTCTATTTTGAGCTTACAGTCAGCAGGATGCCTTGATTTTTTGCCTAAGTCATCTTTTTGATTTTTGACTTAGCAGGCTTTTCTGTGTATATATGTTTTTCATTTTTTTTTGAAAGATATTGACTGCCTTTCTTAATGATTGATGAACCATCATTGGCTTTTGATTGACATCTCCAACACTTCTTTGATGTGTGCGGATGAACGCTTGTGATTGAAAACTTTGTTGAAAGGTGTACTGAATGATTCTCTTAAAATAGAATGCGCAGCCAAATTAACTGAGAACTACCCTGCCCCAGGTTATGATCAAGGGTTTTAATTAGTACAAGAAAGTAACTTCTGCTTCTTAGGCTCAAAGGGGTTGACGAGGGATTATCATCCTTATATCTCCATTGTTTTAGGAATTGAAACAATGCCTGTACATCGTCAGCATAGTCCGCTCAAAAGCATACTGTATGAGGTTGCGGTATCGTTTTCATCATCCTCCCTTTAAAGGCTTACGGCTTAGCAGGAGTTGAATATCACAAAACACATGCAAAGTAAAGACATAATTAAAAATGAGTGACAGTGAAATAATTAATTCAAGACAAACATATGCAATGCACTGATGATGATTATTAAAGCAAATAATGTCTATCATAAGTCGAATGTTTAAACAAACAGGAAAGAAATTGCAAATAAAAGTAAATCTAATGATCTAAAAGTCTATCTTTCTAGCCATCCACAGTGTTAGCAATCTTGTTATGATTAGGCATGGGAGCAGTGATCACATTAGGAGTTGCAGGAGGGTCGAACTCAATTTCACTAGCGTCGATCATATCTTGGATCTTGTTCTTCAACGGCCAACAATTCTCTGTGTCATGTCCAGAACTATTAGAATGATATGCGCACCTCGCATTGGGCTTGTAACTAGGAGCAGAGGTGTTAGGGTTCTTAGGAGGATCCCTCAGAGTGATCAAATTTGCCTTTAGCAAATGTTGTAAAGCTTGAGCTAGCGACATATTGATCTTTGTGAATTGACGTCTGGGTGTATCTTGTTTGTTTTGACGACCTTGTTGAGGCGCCAGTGTGGAGCTCAGAACTGCCCCAATAGATTGATCATGGCTTATCCTTTTCTGCCCATACACAGCATTGGAATCTGACCTCCCATTGAAATGCTTCTTTGTAGTACCTGAGGATGTAGCCATTTGAATCTTACCACTTCGAATGCCACTCTCGACACGTTCCTCAATCAGTATGAGTTCAGTGAATCCAGATGATGAACTTCCCAGCAAATGACTATAGAAAGGACCAGTCAGTGTACTCATAAACATATCGACCAATTCTCTGTCAGCTAAGGAGGGTTTGACTCTTCCAGCTAGATCTCTCCATTTCTGAGCATACTCTTTGAAACTTTCCTCGGGTCCCATAGACATGCTTTGTAGTTGCATGCGAGTTGGTGCGAGGTCAGCATTGTATTGGTATTGTTGATAAAAAGCAACAACCAAATCTTCCCAGGTATGGATGTTGGTGCTTTCCAGTTGATAGTACCATTCAAGTTGAGTTCTAGACAAGCTCTCTTGGAAGAAGTGGATCCATAGCTTCTTATCGGTAGTATGAGGTTGAATCTTCCTTACATAAGACCTCAAGTGCAGCTTAGGACAAGAGACTCCATCGTATTTTGCAAAAGTTGGAATTTTGAATTTTGGAGGAATAACGACCCCAGGAACGAGTCCAAGCTCTTCAAAATCCAGCCCAGGTACCTTCTGAATTTCCACGCTTCTCAGACGCTCTTCTAACATCTTGTATTTGTCATAGGGATGTTCGTCCTCATGGTAATAGCCCTCTTCTTCTTCAGAGAGTTTGGCAGAATCATGGTTACTTTTTGCATCAGTTTTGATACTAGCATCATCATCTTGCTCATCCTCATCACTGTCTTCAGAGGCTTCGGCATCCCTGAGTTGCAAGATTGGTCTAAGCTTTTTCACCAGAGTCTTCTTACCCTTCGTCTTCTTCTTTTTAGTCAGCATGGCTTTCAGCTCTTCTTGCCCCTTGGACAAATTCAGAATCAAGGCTTGGAACTCAGTGTTTTGAGCTTGGAGATCCTTAACTGATTGTTCGAGATTCATGATGCTGAAATAAACAGCGAGGAAGGATAAGCGACCTTTTGTAGGAGACCTGTTATGCGATGTTATGAATGCAAATGCAATTTTTTCAATGATCTTTAGGCGTTTAGTTAGCACATTTTAGAGAATGATTTGGTCACGTCTTTGTCAGAAGAAATCTGAATTTTGTCTTTGAACGCCTTTCTTTGAGAATCAAGCTCACCATATCGAGTGGGTCATCGCCTCTGATTCGGGATACTTTTGAATTTTGAAAGTATATGGCTAGAGGAAAATAAATCCCCTTGCCCCTTGATAGGTGCTGAGCCTTTGAATTGGAAGGTATGTGGCCAGAGGAAAATAAATCCTCCTGCCCCTTGATTAGGACATCAACCTTTGATAGAGGTACCTGAAATTGTGCGCCCTAAATCCCTAAGATCCTTGAAAGGGTTAGTTAAATCATGTTATGCTTATGATGTCATGATGTCATGATGTTATGCAGATGCAATGCATCAGGCAAAACGTAAGGTGATAAGGACAAACAAGTCCTACAAGAAAAAACTGCAGGGAAACGAAAGGGTTAGCAGCACACACAAGCAAGTCACACAAGTGTCCTTAGGTTTAGGGGCTTGCATGAAGTTCGTAGGTAAGTACCCTCCCCACTGAAGTTAAGTTGGTTCAACCTGTCCTACATAAAGATCGGGTTCTAGGGAGCTCATATCATTGACCTTTATCGAAGGCGCTTATCTCAGTTCGACAATCGAATCACCAACCGAGAAGGTCCTGAAAGTCCAGTCCATATGAGTGTAGCATCGAGTATCAACCAACTTCAGTCGGAACCAAAGCCAGCTATCTCGCTACTTTCTAATAGGCCAAAGCCAAGTTCGACTAAGGTTCTAAGGGCAAATTAGTGCTTAATGACACCACGCGGCAGCCAAGCATTTCCTCAGGTCGGATCCCAAGGAACACCAGGACAAACCAATGTGTCACACTAACGATGGCCATCAGATCAACCACATCAGTATACGCTGTGCAGTCTCCTTGATCTCATGCCAATTACCTAAGGTACTCAGATCCGGATTAGGATCTTTCACACAGCAAAATAACCAAAACAGCCCTGCAAAAATAAAGCAAACAAAGCAAACAGTAGAAAACATTTTAAGTGAATCCTAAACTTTTAAGGTAACCCCTCTTTTTAATCGAAGTCCCCAGCAGAGTCGCCAGTTCTGTAATACGGTGAACTGACTTTTATATCGAAATGTCGCGGTTAAGCAAGAGTCGCCACTGATTTTTATTTTATCCAAATTAAATCAGAAAGGCTAAAAGAACAGGAAAAACCTTTTAAATAAAAACTGAGTTCGGGGGGTAATTATGCAAAGGGAAGGTGTAAGGCACCCTTTGCATCCATGGTTTTCCATGGGCTCTTAATTGCTTTGCTCTTTTTTCGTTCAGAAATGTAGAAGAAGTGAATATGGAGTTTAGCTTCGTAAATGAGCGTAGCCATTTTGAAGGTTTATGAGAAAGAATATGAAAAAGGTTTTAGAGCAAGGCAAAGCAATTAGGGGCAATTACCTTAGTAATGTAGAAAACAGTTCTTTTAGCCTTTTAGGATGAAAGGGTCTATCCATGCCATAAGAGGGCAGGAAGCCTTTCATTTGGAGGTTGAAGGGTCATCGAGAGTTTGTTCGCCATAAGACTGTCCCAGGCCATAGAGAGGCAGGTAGTCTAAGGGAAGAACCAGAATAGCCTTTCGTAGGCAGCCAGAGGATACCTCAGCCTTTTCGTAGGCAACTTCCGAGGGTCGAGATCATGTTTAGTGTATCGAAGGCAGCATCATTAGGGACCCATGATCTTAATCGAGGCAACATGGCTGAGGTATCCTTGTATTCGAGGGACATGGCTATTCTGCAAAAACACAAGGCAATAGGCAACAAGGCAACAGGCAACAGGCAACAAGAGGGGTTACCAAAAAGTGTGTGTGGGTGCAACAATCACGTGATTAAATTCAGTTATTTATCTTGTAATTAGTTATCCTAATTCAGTTCAAGGCTTGCACTCCCTAAGATTACTACCCACAGCAGAAAGTATAAAGCAGTTAAAGCAATAATGGGGGAAGGGAAAATGAAACCAGCGGGGGGAAAGGGAAAATGAAACCAGTGGGATAATAATGCTATAGGTCTAATACAAGTAATAATTAAGATCGGGGTTTAGGGTTACCGACTATTCGAAGCTTTGGCATTTGGCAAACTCTGAAAGGTGGGAAAAATAAGAAGCAACAGTAGGGTGAGTGCATTATCGGTTCGGAGGAAAACATAGTTAACCCTAAAAAATAAAAGATAAAGAAACTAAAATAAAATAAATAAATAAATAAATACTTAGCTTTGAATTTGATCTGATATGGTTGGCAGTCAGAGGTATCCTCGGGGTTGACCCTGAAAATGTTTGGCAAAAGCAAAGGCAGAAAAAGACCTGAATGTATGCGGAATTCATTATATTTAAAGGTAAACCCTAAAATAAAAGGAAACAAAATAGACTTTTAAAATAATAATTAAGTTGAATGCTTAACTTCGGATTTTGGCCAGGCGCGTAGTCGGGCGAATCTTGGTGGTAACCCTAAAAAGATTGCACAAGGAAAATAATTTTTCAGTGTAGGGCAGTGTCTTGTAAACCCTGGTTCGGGCATGAATTAGATAAAGACTACGTTTAATAGAATAAATAAAAATCAATTTAATTAATTATTGGTATTCTACCTAATTAATTAAATCGATAATAATAAGAAAAAAGTTTTGATTAAATCCTAAACCTAATATCAATGAATAAGAAGTCAATTATAATTTAATTAAATAATTTAAGTAAATTAAGTTAATTTAAACAATTAATAAGTAAATTATTAAAATAAACAAATATTTTGTTTATTTATGTTTTTTATGAGAACAAAGAGAAATTTGGAGAAGTTTTTATTTTTGAAACGTTATTAAAAATATAAACTAAACATTATATGTAAATAAAACAAAATATATAAAAGAAATTAAAAAGGAGACTCAGCTTGGATCTGGTGTGGTTGCCAGGTGAGTGTCCATGGTAGGCCATCGGTTTGCAGGGCGTAGATCTGAAGCTGAGAACATCTGAAGGCTACTGGTCAACGTCACATGGTGGTCCTCTTGGGATGTGGCACACACGATCAGGAACCCTTGTATTTCATAAAAAATAGCGTGGATACTGGGTATCGAACCCTGGACGCCTCACTTGCCAAAACCTTCGCTTACCACCTGTGATATGCTCACCAATTGATAACATACTGCGTTGAAACTAATATATCAAAACAACATGAAGGAATTCAAAATAAAAAACGCGCCCAGGCTTTATCTTCTTCGCTGGGAATTTTCTGCAACAGACATGTTTTAGGCCACGGTTTTTCACGTGTTCCCTTAGCCCCTGCAAATTCAATCCTAGCCAAAAACAATGAGTAAATGAAATTCAAAGTCATGAATCAATTGCAAACTTCCCTCTGAATCCGTTGGTGGCCACGGTTTGGGCCGATTTTCCTTAATTCAAAAATCCCCAAATTTGAACTCTAAACCCTAACAATGGTGTCTCACGGTTTATGCACTCAAACATCAAATAAATTATCCAGAAACATTCAAGGCATCATGATAAACAAGTACATATAATCAAAACATGATGAGAAGGTATGAATCATTCTAAACGGAATCACAAAAAACTGGATGCAAACCGTGAGTTTCGGGGACGGTTCTGGGTGTGTTCCTTGCGTGCGAGGATCGGGATTGCTTTAGTAATCTTCACTGAACGTGTTGGGACCTTTGAATCTCTCTGAAACCTCTCCAAATTCCAAAATCGTATTTGGAAATTTTCTCAATCTGGCACTCGGGTATGGGGGTTTTGACTGCAGAAAAATTGTAACCCTTGCATATGAATGATTTGTGTACTTATAGTGAATGATTTAGGGCAACAAATTTGAACCAAATCTCTTTGCATCTTTGATTTCAATCTCTTTGGAAATTTGATTGAAATTGTTTCTAATTTAATCCAATATTGGTTCAATCTCTCTCCAATCGCGTGTGCACGAAATTGTGATGATTATGGGACATAATTGAAGATTGGATTTGATTCTTTTAAGCTCTTGAATCAAATATTTGATTTTATTTTAATTTATTTGATTTTAATCCTTTTTTGATTGAATAAAAAATCATAATAAATTAAATGAATCAGGTAAATTCGTGGGGATTGATTCTTAGGCTTTGGATGACTTGTGGATCAAGATTGAATCAAAAGATCTTGGGCCCATTTGCAAAAAAAACCAAATTCTTTCACATTTTTCCCTCCAAAATAGCCCAACTTTGACAAGGCCTATCTCTCTCAATTTTTGAGGTATGGAAGTGTTCTAGGACTTTTTAGAAACCTTAGAGAGTCCTCTAACCAGTGTATTTGGTCTCATATCAAAATTATTTTCCATGCTCTTTATATATCCTTTTGAAAAAATTGACTCTTTGTTGACTTTTGAAAAGGACTTATAATGTTTTGGTCCATATCTCCCAAAGGAAGCATTTTTAGACTTGGCATGTGAGCGACAAATTTGTAGAGAATTCAATTTCCTTTAAAATGAGCTTTGGATGGAAAATTTCTGATGTTCCATGTGAGAGTTATGGCTGGTCAAAGTTCAGTTGACTTTCTCCTATACAAACCCTAATTTAGAAACTTTTTGATTTGTTGATTTTTGATCTTTCCTTGATGAACCATGATCAATTCTTGATCAAATGGTGAATGATACTTAAATTTGAGGATCTTGACAAAAAATCAGGAGTTTTGACTTTACTTTGACCACAGTTGACTTTTAGGTTAACTTAGTCGACTGTTGACTTTCTGAACATTTGAGTGATCAATCTTTTAAGCTGACACTTGATACTTGTCATAGAGGAGATGTAAGATACTTTGAGCCATATGGGATGCCTTGGAGCCATTGATTCATTGATTTTTCCTTAGAACAACAAAACCCTAGCTCTTTGAACCTTGTTTAGGAGAGGGTGTCTTTGAGCTTTGTACCTTGACTTGAATTTGAATAGGAGAAATAGTATGGGGAAATTTTGGGGTATGACACTTATGCAATGATGAAAATGAATGCATGTAATCTCTACTGATGTATTATGTGTCATGTAGCATCAATTGGTAGAGGCATTTGCACGATTTGGCCAAAACTAAAGTTGGTCATGTCTTGAAATTTCACTCCATGGGCCTAACTTTGAACAAGCATAACTCTTAGCTCAAAATAAATTTGGATAATGTTGAGCACAATTTGGAAAGCCCTTAACATGTACTTCAATTCACTAGTTTGGAGTTTCTTCAAAATCATTTGGGAAATTTGTGTAAAATGGGATTAAAGTTTGAAGAAAACTAGGTTAAAAACACTTAAAATTTCACTAAGTGTTTATGACCTATAACTTTCAAAACTCATATCTCTCAAATGATTGATCTTTTGAAAAAAGTTCCAATGTGAAAAGTTGTTTTATTTTGCAAGATCTACAACTTTCATGTTGGAAGTTTTTTTGAGTTGTGTTGGTGAAATTTTGAGATCCATGAACTAGGTCAAAACACACCAATTTGACTTTTTGTTCCTTGATGGATTTTCTTGATTTTCTTTGGTCAAATGACTTCAATAATCATATATTGATGATATTGATCCTTAAAAGTCATGGTTTGATCCAAAACCCTAAAAGTCAAAGGTGATCTTGTACAGTTGACTTTTTCTAGGTGAAGTGAAATCTTGGACTTTTGTGATGAATCAAGTTCTCCTCCTCAAATGAATGATATGAATGGAACATATTGAGGTAATAGAAGTTCTTAAACCATGTTTTGAGTTGTGGAGCCATGTCCTGATTAAAAGTCAACTGTCCAGGTGAATTAGGTCAAAAACCCTAATTTGTAGGTCAGATGAAATTGATGAATGTGGATCTTGAATTGAAGTACAATTCCCATTGGATATTGTCATAGGGATCATTTGAAGATGATTGAGCCCTTTGAGTGATGCCCTGGAGCTTTTTAGGGTTTCCTAGATGTGGGCCCTGATTTTAGTCCTTGATGGGCTCAAACCCCCTAGTCTGGTGACCTGAGCAAACCTGAGTCCTGATGACTGGTGTCTAATCAACATAGGTGGATAAATGAATCATTTGAGTCCTATGATTGTATTAGAGGTCACTTTCTTATTGATTGATCCTTTGCCTGAGCTTCTTTGTTCTTGAACTCCCTCGACTGAGTATTAGATAAGCAAGAGACTGCTCTGGGTACTTGCCTTGAGTTGATGAAGTGCCTGGAGGTGTGACATCTCAGGGGGGTCAAAATTAGGGTATGACACTCTAGCATCAACTTCTTATGCTCTTTCAGACTGGTCTTTGTCATGCTTTCTGCAAAAAGGAATGATAGAGTATAAAGATATGGGATTAATACACATTTTCCAATAAAAAATCACCATTACTCAGCACGTGCTGACAAGACAAACCTATCAATGGTCTTGAAAACCCACTGACACACGCCAGCTCAATTTCGACTGTTGAGTGAATAGGGTTTACCGGTTTTCCAGGACGGCCCAAAACCAACCTTTGACGGACCAAACTATTCATTCCTACGGAACTCTAGATTGGGGGGCTTGTACATATTTGGGATATTTGGGACGCCCTAGCAAGTCGGCACACGAGGGAAGAAGTAGAAGCAAAAACGACAACTAAGTCCAAATCTGAGGGAGTGATCAGCCTAACTCGGCAAAAACAAGTTGTCGGGACGAGCCCTCAACTCGGACATGAGTTCCCCACTCATCTACAAACGGGCTCTACTAATCGGCGTATAAAAGTTACAAATAGACCCTTAATATTCCACCTAAGTTGGCCGTAACTGCCTACCACATACAAGAAGACCCCATCGTTATGGAGGTTACGATTCTTTAACCAAAACGGCGGGAGTTACGACAATTCACTCATTTATGGATGGAATCCAATGTTCCTCCATTTATGAGGGTGATTATGGCTCCAACAGCTATAAATAGGACTCCCAATCGAGGGATAAGCAAGACACATCTTTTCTTGAGCTCGCATCAGCTGTACTGCTCAAATCCCTAAAGCTAAACACCACAAACTCCTATGTGACCTCGCCGAAATCTTCTTCTAGGAGGTAATCAAAAGTGTTCTATAGGAACATCAACTTATTTTTAATTTTGGTTGTTTTCTCTTATGGTTCATGAAATCACCTTCGAGTTTCAGCAGGGGTTTGACTAAGTATTTGTGACTTTGCACTTAGGACTCACACATGCACTATTGACATTAGATTAATTTGTAATTGCTCTACCTTTTTACTTGACAGAATCACACTTGTAATGAGTCCAACCTGTTACTAATGGTGAAGACAACCTATTGTTTCTCCAATCATGGGCACAGAAATTGTTCCTGCAGTCATGGGTACATGAACTTATTGATGTTGATCAGTCACCATTTGTGTTATGTTTTCCATCATTTAATTATCAATAAGTCAGGTAAATTGTATGAATTGGAATGAGTCTTATTAGAAATTAGATTTGTTTTGATTATGTTTAGTGTATCATGAATTTTGAGTTTCTCGAGGATATTTTACGCTTTTGGTATGTTTCTAGTTGAAAACAGGTTTGGAAGCTCCAAGGATCGAAGATTGGATGCAAACGTCGGGCCAGAACGAGAAACAGAAAAAAGAAGAAAAAGTGCAAACATGTTGTCCATATGCGTAAGGCCAGGCCATTACGCGTATGAACCTCTCAGAATACGCGTAAGCTACGCAAAGTGGCAAAAGGATGGAAAAATGGACATTCTGCCCTACGCGTAACAAAGAAGGCATTCCGCATAAGGCTTTGTCAAAGAAGCCTGCACAGGCTTGTTACGCGTAGCATTCTGGCTTGTTACGTGGGCATTACGTGTAAACACCTCGGTCAGTACGCGTTGTCGGACGCTCGCGAAAAAAATGAACAGAGTCGCCACCAATATATTTATCCCATAGGGGAAAGGAATATCAGAAAACCTAGCGAAGGAAGGAACAAGGTCTTGCGACCAGAGAATCTAGGTACGGGAGTCGGTTACGCAAGGGGAAGGTACCAGCACCCCTCGCGCCCATCGTACTCGATGGTATCCACCTATGTTTGTTTCTATCTAAAGGGTGTGTACTATGTCTATGTCTATATGCGAATGAATGCAAAATGTAGGGAAAAGAAAGAATTGTACTCGCACGGGCCCTACCCCGCTGCCTATGTATCCTTTTCAGGAATCAGAGTTACCGTAGCTCGGCTCACGATTTTTTGTTTGTTTTTGTGTTTTTTAGTTGGGCGGAGTTAACGTTCGCGCTCTTGCATAAGGGATCGACCTACGATGCGATCGAGCGGAAATAACAGTGCCCTTAGGTGCCAACGAGGCAAAAGAAAAAGAAATGATTGGTTTGTGTCTTTTAGGGTAATTCCATGATGACAAAGCCCACTACAAGGCTTCGCACCACTTCCTTACTTTGTTTTAAGTCTGACCATTTATTAGTTGTTTTAAGTGTTTTTGGTTGGTGTTTTTTAAGGGAATTTATTTGTGACTTAGATCATACCAAAAAGAGTTTTTTTTGAATATTTAGAGAACGCACATCGAGGCCTATGCCACAATCGTTTCTCTAAATAGTGGTTAAGAAATACACCCTTTTTAAAATATTTAGAGAATGCACATCGAGGCCTACGCCACAATCGTTTCTCTAAATAGTGGTTAAGAAATACACCTTTTTTTTGAATATTTAGAGAACGCACATCGAGGCCTACGCCACAATCGTTTCTCTAAATAGCGGTTAAGAAATACACCGAGGCCTACGCCTCAATCATTTCTCCTCCTCTAAGTAGGAAAGAACATACATCGGGGCCTACGCCCCAATCATTTCTTTCCTACTACGAAAAAGAAAAAAACGGTATGATCCTTATCAGTATTTATTAAGTTTTTTAAGATTGAAAAGAAAAAGAATGAGAAGGGAACTAAACCTATTTTCTAATCTAATGTTTGTTGTTTTGTGAAAGTCTAAATCAAATGCTAACATACTAATGGGATCGATTCTAAAAGGAGCATATGAATGGTATTAACAAAGTAGGCCTAAAATATGGCCGAAAGCTAAACATCAAAATCACATGTCAAAAATAACATGGAAATGGTACAAAAACATAAAGGAAACGATTCGAGCATTAGTGCAAAATTAACCAAAAAATACTACTATTTTTTATGAGTTTTTAGTGTTAAGGGAGTTCTAATTCAAGCCTAATTTGTACTAAAAACTAAATCCTAATAAGCCTAAACTAGTATTTTTATTGCTTTTCCATGTCATTTTTATTACCTAAAAAATATGAAGCATTAAGTAAAAACCTAAGATCTATCTAAAAGAAAAGGTAAATTATGGGGGTGAATGTTAAAATTGATGGTGTAAAGGGAGTAAGATGGCGCAGGCCCAGGGATTGAGGCCCAAAGCTGTTAGTTTTTTTTGTTCAATTTTTATCAACAACGATGGTGGTGCATGACTGGGCCAAGGGGTGTGAACCGTAGCAATTCAGCATCAGGCCCAGATCTGATTGAATGTTTTTGTTTGCAAAAAAGAAAGTGTATGGGCTCAGGGGTGATAACAATTCGTTGGCCCATGGCTATTGTCCATCATCATATTTTTTGAGATGCCAAAAACACTGTGAATTCAATTAATCCAAATTCCTAATAATCCCAACCTAATCACGTACTTTAAACACAATTAATCCTAGTTAATCCTAATTAAACTAATTAAAACCACTATTAAGAAAAGAATGAATTAAAAAAGGAATTAAGTTAAGAGATTTGACCATTCGTCTCTCAAACGTATCTCCTTCCTCTCTGTGCGAACGACGACGGCGCTCTCTCCATGATCTTCTCCGATCAATCTCGCCGGCGAGCTTCCATCATTATTGTGGACAAACTTTTGTCTCTTCTGACCCTCTCGATTCAGACCCTCACTCGATTCTCCTATCAAATCGCTCGTCTCTCGCTCTCACTCAATCTACTCTCTTCTATGTCCGCGATGAAGGTCGTTTTAGATGCTTGTCGCCGGAGACCGTTGTCATTTGCGAAGGTGATGTTGCATATTGGATCGTGAATCGTGATGATGATTGGTGCGGTGAAGATGTGATCATCGATGCGAGTTCTGAAGCCTCAAGATCGACGATGGTGATATTCGTTGAGGACTGATTGAATCTTGTTGTTGTAGTGTTGTTGCTTCAGTCGCGACAAGAGAGATGAAGATGATGATTCACGGTTGTCATGAAGCTGGGATGAAGAACAAGGTTCTTGCAGATCGAAGCGTGAAGTACGTTGATGAAATTTCAGAGTGAAGTTTGAAGGTGGTTAGAGGTGAGTTCTCTTCTTATTTCAATCCTCTCTTCCTGTGAGTTTCTGTTACGCGAATGATTGAAGAAAAGCGCGAATTTTCTTTACAGGATTTTTGGAAGACGAAAGAAGTGTATATTCAATTGAAGATTGATGTTGGTTATGGAGAGGCTTGAAAAGGAAGGTTGATGAAGTTGTGAAGTGTCGCTACCGCGAAAAATGGAATCAGAGTCGCCACTAATATATTCATCCCATCGCGGGAAAGGAATATCAGAAACCTAACTCGAAACAAGAACAAGGTCTTTCGACCAGAGAACAGGGCACGGGAGTCGGTTACGCAAGGGGAAGGTGTTAGCACACCTCACGCCCATCGTACTCGATGGTATCCACCTATGTTTGTTTCTATCTAAAGGGTGTATCTATGTCTAAAACTAAATGCAAATGAATGAAAAAGAAACACGGGGAAAAGAAGGAATTATTTACAAGTGTGCTCGCTTAGGCCCCGCGACCCAATGCCTACGTATCCTTTTCAGGAATCAGAGCGCCGTAGTTCGGCTCAAGATTTTCTATGTTTTTGTGTTTTTTAGATGAACAGAGGTTAAAGTCGCACTCCACGATGCTCGACCTTTGGAGACTTATACGCCTAATTATGGAATGGATTCAACATGTTCTTAAGAATGCCACAAGGGCGAGAGATAGAAGAGAGTTTGAGCGTTTCGAGGAAATCCCCAAAGCAAGGGAAACTCGAGTTACTCTATGGTTTGTGTTTTTTAGAATTTGGGAACTTACGCCCGAATGGAACCCTAAAGCAAGGGAGATCCAAGCACTCGAATGATTCCCTAAAGCAAGGGAGATTCAAGCTTCCATTCCCTTTTTAATGATTTTCACTTTTTTATTAATGTTTTAAGTGTTTTCTTTGTACTTTTTAAAGGGGATTTATTTCAAGTATTTATTAGATGGATTAAAGTTGAAAAGAAAAAAGAATGAGGGGGGACTAACCTAGAATCTATCCTAATTGTTATTCTAAATCCTAATTAAAAATCTAAACTAAATCTAAAGGAGATTAACTAAAAAGAATTGTTTTAACATCTAAGGGGTATTTTTGGTATCCCACAAAATATAGAAAATATTCACAAAAATAAGAGAAATAAAACTCTAAACTATTGAAGAAAATATTCACAAGCAATTTTGTATTTTTTGTCATGTTAAAACTATTTTTTAGAATTAAAACTAAAAACTATGCATTTTTATCATTTATTAACCAATCAAAAATTCAAAGAAATCCAACAATTAAAGTCCAAAAAAACAAATATTCAAACCTTAAATTCTAAATGGCTAGAAAACAATTTTTATTATTTTTATTTAAGAAAAACTCAATTAATAAGCAAAGGAAAAAAGAAAAAAAAACCATTTTTATTTTATACTTTATTACCAGCAGAAGGGGGTGTAGAAGTAATATGAAAATGAACTAGATTCTAAGGTGATTGGCGTATTGGGCCCAAACCAGGGAGTGGCGAAAGCAAAACGTGAGAGCCCAATGTAGTTAGCTGCGCAGTCCAAACAACAATGACCCAATTCCATTTTTATTCTTTTCAGCATTGCATTTATCCACTAACACATGGTTTTTATTTTAACGTGACATGGTTATTCCAATGTGTATCAATTGGTCACTATGGAGTTTAAGTATAGTAGGACAAAAATGACTACCAGAGCCAACCATAAAATGACACGTAAGCATCCAATCAATTGCAAGTAAAATAAAAAGAAAAGCTGCGTCCAAGAAAATGGGAGAAGCTAACCAATAGCCATGTGCCACGCGAGCAAACCCTAGAACTAAATGAAAGTGAACTCAGATGCCGGAGCTACGCTCCGGTCATCTTCTCCGATCAATACCTTCGCCGGAAGCAACTCAAACCGCCCAGAAATCCATAAATCTGCCACTGTTCCACTCGGATTTTCGTGCTGAGCACAAATCCGATGCTTGTTTTCATCAACTCTCCCTCTAACGTATTAACCGTGGTCAAGAATAAAACCCTAGATCTAAGAAACTTGACCAAAACGTTCCACAACGGCATCCAAACAAACCTTAGGCCATATACATCCTAATGGTGCATTCTAAGCATACAAACACAAAATGTTTCATCTGAACTGAAATCATACAAAATCAACATATAATTATGCACCGGATTTGCATACAAATGCCTATGAACTAAGCAAACCTCTCAATAGTATTCAGAAAGCCTTTAAAGATTTACCTGATGAGGTTTTTGCGTTTATGAACACAAGAAAAGAATCCTCCACACAAATTTTCAGAGTTGAGATAGCTCTTTGTTCAGACCTCGATTCAGGGGAGAAAACCGGACTTCACTGATTCTTTGGAGTGATGATGCTGAGGCTTGATCTTTGAAGTTCTTGCTGAAACGGAAAGATGATGATGATGCTCGTGTGTAACTAACTCCTCCTTCGAAAAGCCATGGAGAAAGAGTGAGATTGAAGACGGTTCATGGAGGTTTTGTGGTGGTGATGATGATGGTTGAGATGGTTAAAGCATGAGGTTGACGGTGGTTGTGAAGAGTTTGTTACATGGTGGTTATGAAACTTTTAGGGTGGTTATGGTGGTTGTTCATTGTTCAAGGTGAGAGAGAAGAGAGAAGAGAGGAGAGTGTGAAAACTGAGAAAAAAAAAGTGAATCGTGATCCCACTTATGAAGGAACCATGAGTTTATATAGTGAGTGTGTGAGCGCATGGGGTTATAGTGTGGTCGCTGCATGATATCATTCTCCCTTAACACTTAATAAGCAAGTTTGTCATGCTTGGAGGGAAGATTCTACATGGCTTTTTCAATTTCCAGATTATGCATGGCTTGATACGGAAATATGCTGATGGATGATTATATGTCACACGCATGCTGCAGTGATTTCTGGCTCGTGACCGTATCTTAGTGCACATTTCGATGGCATGACTTTGAAGCTTTATATTTTGACAAACACGCTACCAAAATCGATGACTCATGGATATTTAGATAGATGAAATGGAGGAGAAGAGTTTGGTGTCAAAATTGAATCATTGAGATGCTTACACTTACTTAAAATCAGTCTTGAAAACGGCACGCTACATGTTCGATCAATTGCTTACGCGTGCCCTAGAACCCTGCCTAGCCTTTTGCCATGGACTACTCTTGCATGATCCCTACTTTGAATCTTTGTAATTCGTTCTACATGCATCCAATTCCCATGATCTTTTGTTCATTGTGTAGAGGGTATGGAGAAGAGGAGATTAATACCAAGTTCACATCTCATGGGTCTTTGTGCCTCTCCATAATCAGTTTCGATTTTGGCACGCCACGTGTTCGATTAAATGCTTGCACGTGACCAAGAATTTGCCCAGCAGCTTGTCTTGCATTCAGTGTTATTTTTTTCCAAATTCAAGACTTCCTACCTCTCAATCTAGACCTCGAATCAAAAAGTTTTCAACTACAACGTTGTAGTATGCCATGAATGGAACAATCTTTATCTTGAGCTTGTTTTGAAATGAGACCTGGATCCATGTGATAAATGAGCCTGAAGTTGACTAGTCATCATGCCAAAAAACATCAAAAAATTTCTAAGTGTAGAGCTCTCCTTGAATGGGGGTTTCCAATCTTTTCAACCTTATATCTTTGCAACCATGACTCAAATGAACAAACTATGAACTACAAAATTGTAGTGTGCCTTGAGTTGAGCAACTTTGATGTTGAAATATTTTTCCAAAAAATGCTTCTAGCCATGTGTAAATTGGTCCTGAAGTTGGCTGCTCAACCATTCTAAAAAACCTCAAAATTTTTCTAAGTTTTAGAACTTTCCTCATTTGGAATTTCTAATTTTTAACCAACCTTCCAAAAATGGCAGCTTTGATTATTTTCTTGATTTTATTTATTTCTTTGATTTTCTTGACCAACTTTTCACCAAAAATCCACATTTGACAGTTGACTTTGACTTTGACCAAAAAGTCAACATTTCCCGATTTTTTCTGATTTCAAAAGAATTCCCCGATTAATCCGTTTCTGATCTGATTCTCAATCAATTTTCAATCAACCTAAATCCACGGAATATTTCCTCAGGGCAATCATATTTTCGTGCTCAAAAATCATCTTCTGATTAAATATTGACCGAGAAGTCAACTGGGTTGACTTTGGTCAAAACCCTAGTTTGAAAAGCCTGATGAGCTTGAGGATTGTATCTTTTAACCGGAGCTTTGACTCGGAGAGAATGAAACCTTGATTTTAGGAGTATGCCCATGGAAATGATCCTCTTCAATAAGACCTCAGATCTGACTCTTCTTAACCAAGAAATTCCCCACTTTCAGCCTCTTTTGTCAATTTTCTTGAGCAATAACTGTGATATGGATGAATGCATTAGATGAATGACCTACATGAGGTATGTACATGAATGTGATATGAAAGCCAATTGGATATAAATAAATGGGCAAATTTTGGGGTGCAACAGCTGCCCCTATTCAATCTTCTTGAACCTGAATGTACGAACGACACAAGTTCTGGACATTTGAGGTGCGAGTGGATTGAATACCCGAAAGTACCATCAAAATTTGCGTTCTGTGGTACAACAAAGAGTGATGAGTATTATCAAAGGATACCAGCCGAAGGTGGACCTTAAACAGGTTGCTAACCTCAGTTAGACTTCAAAAAGAGACGCAATCTAAGCGTGAGTTGATAAAGGATGAAACCAGTCGAAGGGGAATCCGATCCTAATTGCTAACCTCAGTTAGACTTCAAAGAGAGACACCACGGAAAGGCGACTCGATAAAGGATGTAACTAGCCGAAGGGGAAACCGATCCTATCTGCTAACCTCAGTTAGACTTCAAAGAGAGACACAACCGAAAGGCGACTTGGTAAAGGATGTAACCAGCCGAAGGGGAAACCGATCCTATTTTGCTAACCTCAGTTAGACTTCCAAGAGAGACAAGGCCTACGGGTGACTCGATAAAGGATGTAACCAGCCGAAGGGGAAACCGATCCTATTTTGCTAACCTCAGTTAGATTTTAAAAAGAGACACAGCCGAAGGGTGACTCTATAAAGGATGTAACCAGCCGAAGGGGAAACCGATCCTATTTTGCTAACCTCAGTTAGACTTCAAAGAGAGACACCACCGAAGGGCGACTCGATAAAGGATGTAACCAGCCGAAGGGGAAACCGATCCTATTTTGCTAACCTCAGTTGGACTTCAAAAAGAGACACAGCCGAAGGGTGACTCTAGATCTAAAAAGGTATGCCAATAATCATTGGACTTTACTGAAGAAGACTAGTAACAACTAGACTCTATGGGGATGTTTATGAACACTGAATTCGAAAGAGATGCCAATAACTATTGGGCTTGACTGAAAGAAAGGCTAGTGACAACTAGAACCAATAAGAGGATGCCAGTAAACAGGGCTTTCAAGAAAGTATTGGTGCTTGCGAAGCATAAGAATTACATGGATCCCTCAGGCCAAAGGCGGGGTGTACTCTTCAAGGGTGGCAATCACTCGAATTGCCACACACATAGTATGGATTTCAAATGTTTGAAAAATGAGATGGGTTGAATGCCCACCCTCATTCGCACTCTATTATGCACGCGGCACGCGGGAAAATAACCAAAACAAGACTAGTAACGACTAGACTCGACACGCGGATGACAGTAACCACTGAACATTCACGGAGATGTTGATGCTTGTGAAGCATAAGAGTTACATGGATCCCTCAGGCCAAAAGGCGGGGTGTACTCTTCAAGAGTGGCATTCATTCGAGTTGCCACACACCAAGTATGATTACCCAAATGATTGAAAAATGAGATGGGTTGAATGCCCACCCTCATTCGCACTCTAATCTGCACGCAGCATACGGGAAAATAACCAAGGCAAACTTCCAAGAAGCAAGAGATATCCCTTATGCAAAAGGCAGTAAGGAGACTCACAACAAGTAAGTACAAAGAGAGGACTGGTGACGCCCATACTCTATTAGATGATGCCAGTAAACACTGGACTTTGAAGAAGATATTGTTACTTACAGAACATAAGAACTACATGGTTCCCTCGGGCCAAAAGGCGGGGTGTAATTCTACAAGAGTGACAATCATTCGAATTGCCACACACAGAGTATGGATTATCCAAACGATTGAACTCAGCAAACGGGAAATAACCAAAGAGACAATGATCTTAATGAAGACTGACTTTGTATTCAATCCACACTGGAGGGAGAAAGTGAGACTTCTTTTGGGGATATATTACCTCGTGCCTTTGGAGCACATACAAACTTGGCTTATGTATTGATGCATGTTTGAACTTTTTCATGGCGTAATGCTCCATATACATGGAAATGCTACGCATTTTTGTAGATGCAATGTGAATGCAATGATTACTATATGTAGCGATAACGAGGGCCCTTTAGAGAATATTCCACTGACTTGTCGATTGAACTTCGTCTCTGACTTCGGGAGAGGTAAACACCAGGGAGAATCCCCTTTGTGTTAAGAACTCTGTGGGGGTGCCAATAGACATTGGACTTTAACTTGCAAGATACACTTCTTCGTTGAATTGAAGAATACTTCTGACTTCTCACCATGTGCCATTGCTTGGAGAATTTTCAGCATTCCATTTACCATGTTAGGGATGAGAACCCTGATGAGGAACCCTTGTTGAGAGGATTGGAACAACTCTGAGGAGACATAAACTCCTATTTGGCAAGAGAAATAATTCTCGGGAGAAATAAACTCTTATGCTCAGGGAGTGACTTTTCCAGGAGAAATAAACTCCTATGCTTGAGGAATGGAATCAACTCTCAGGAGAAATAAACTCCTATGCTTGGGGGGAGAGTAACTTGTTGGGGAAAAGCATTGTGATACTTCTCCATTATGTGATGGCCAACCGCACCTTACAGGTTAATGGCGATTTCTTCAATACAAACCAAAAGAGTACGCCCCAGGCTGCCTGACTTGTGAAGATATATGATTTAACAAAGACATTTGCCTCGAAAGGATCCTTACACCATAATTACTTGAGAAAATTCTGCCCCCAGCATATTCAAGCGTTTGAAATATTCTTTCTCTTGATTCACGGATCCTTGAAGAGATTTGTCGAATCTTGATGTAACTGCCCTTGATTGAGTGAGTTTGAGAGATTCCTCGACGTCACTACTTCAGAATGATTGAAATTCAGAGAGAGATTCCTCGACTTGATTAACCCAAATTGATCGAATTTGAGATGTCAAACCTCGATTTGATTGCCCCGGATTGGCTGAAATCACGAGAGAGATTCCTCGTCGTGACTGCCCCTGATTATGTACATCTTATCGGAATCCTCAAGTTTACTTCCCTTGAAGTCAACCAAACTATGGAAGCAACTTTATCACGCTCAATGGAGTTTTCAAAATCTTCCCCTCAAGGATACTTAATCAAAATGCATATACTCAACAGAGTATTCAGACTTCTCCCCTCAGGGTAGCCAATCAAAGAAGGTATCAAACGATTTGCTCAATGGAGCATTTAACCATTTCCCCTCAGGGTAGCCAACCAAGAACAATATCAAACTGATCAGGCTCAATGGGGTCTTCAGGCACTTGTCCCTTAATGATCAATCAATAAAGGCATCAAACTGCACATGCTCACTGGAGTATTCAGGCAACTTGCTTTGATAATCATTCTCTGAAATGATTGCTTTTTATTCTACAGAGTTCTCAAGTCTCTTTTACTTTGACATGATCAAGTATTCATGGATTCTCATCATGGAAACTTCCTTGATGTTTAAACAAATGTTTTGTATGCAAAAGAATGTTAATTCTAAGAATGATAATCCTAATGCAAAGCCCATGTTAGTCTTGAAGTTTAAACAAACTTTTTATGCAATGAGGTGGCCACCTCTTGTGAATGAAAGATAAAGCGGGCATACAATACCAACATAGATATGTGTTACGCTTCATTGGGAGTCAGCTAAACGCTATCTCCTTGGAGTGCGTCTTTGAAGTAAACCCTACTTCAATTAGGACTTTTAAGGGTTGTAACTTGGCTGGGTTCACGGTTTTTAGAAACAAAGGATTTTTAGGCTCAAAATTATTTGGTGCCCACCCCCTTCATGATGTTCTCCAGTCCTAAGTTCAATTAACTCAACATGAGTGCTCATCCCTCACAAGGAATTTTGAAATGGTTGAGGAATCAATGAGGTTCAGTCGCTCACCTTTTATTCTTTTGATTCATTATCACACGACTTTGTTCTTGCTTTATTTTCACCATCCTTTTTCTTTTTATTGCTATATATTTTTTTTCTTTCTTTTTTCATTTTTTCTTTCTTTTTTTCGTTTTTTTTCTTCTTTTTTTGAACAAGTCGTGTGACCTCGTGTTGTCTTTGATTCGTTGGAGATGATTGCGACTGCCTCACTCCTTCGATTGATGAAGAATTACCATTGTGGTACCGTCATCTTTTTTTTCTCTTGGTAGGTGAGAGATAACCATCACGGTCTTGAATTTCCTCAACCTTTTGAAGGATAACCATTGTTGTTTCCTTAAATGTATATCATTTGGTGAGTTTTGAACACTTGATCAAGTTAAATGAACACTACCCTGCCCCAGGGTTAAAATTAAGGGTTTTTTCTGAACAGAAAAGAAACTCCTACTTCAAGGCTCAAAGGGGTTAACGAGGGTATATCTCCCTTATATCTCCAGTGTTTGGGGATTTGAAACACTGCCTATACATCATCAGCAGGTTTTTATTCAAAAACACACATTTAGGGATTTTGCATTTTTTTGTCATCATTCTCCCTCCGCTCTTTGCCTAAGCAAGTGATTAGTAAAGTTGGTATCGTGATGCTAAAAACTTTTATTTTTTGAGTGAAAACGAATGGATTATTTCAAGACAAACATAAACAATGCATTATGGTTTTCATTCGAAAATTAACAAAACATCCACATGCAATCAATGCTTAAACAAACAATGAAATATTACCAATGAGAATGCAATAAAGGTTTTAAATGAATGCCATTGTTGAGGAGACTTGAATCCGTATGGACTGATTGCTCTCGAATGCCTTTTGCAGTTTTGACACCCCATTGAGACTTCAATTTGTGCATAAACCCTCTTGGAGTGGATATCGTTGTTCTGAAATCAACGAGGACTTGAATTCTGCCTTCGAATGTCCTACCACCTTCAGTTGAATGGCTAGGTGCCCCAACATGGTGGCCTCTTAGCATTATCATATTTTCCTTCCTCACACTTTAGATTACTTCACAAGAGAATATTCTAACAACGGCGAACGAGAGTGGTACATTTTTGCCTTACTTTAGGGATTCGAGCAATGCAAGTGATGCAATACTCAAGATAGACAGTGTCTTGCTTATCCCTCGATCGGGAGCCCCAAATATAGATGCTAGAATGGTAATCACCATCATAAATGGAAGAAGCTAGTATGATCATCACACTCAGGAGAACTACTAACTGAAGTTCCGACAAACAAGGAAGTGAATGGGCACACGGCAATAGAATCACATCAATTTGTTTCTCATATTCTTTTTTCATCTATTGACGAGTAAAGGCCACTGAGAAGAGAATTCCGGAAAGAGAGGACCCATGATATGAAGCAACAACTTGAGAATGAGAAATGCCTCTGAAGAACACTCTTGATTATCACATGGCAAAGGATTCTGACGGTGTCACCCAAGAATTTGTAATGCATTAGGGATTCGAGCAATGCGAATGGTGCATTACTCAAGATAGACAATGTCTTGCTTATCCCTCGATCGGGAGCCCCAAGCAACTTCCACATATGTATAAGAGATGATTACCAATTTAGCTTCAGTTTCCAAACCATTCTGATTCATAAGACCTTCTCATGGTTGAGATTAACATTTGCATTTGGCCTTTGAGGGACTTGTCTCAAATTCTTCTTGTCAAAGAGAAAAAGGCTTGAATAACCTTCATTCACTGGTTCGTGTCAACCCCTATTTCTGTCCTCATCTCATTCAAGTCCTCACGGAGTTGTTCCATCATTAACTTTCGAGCACGTGGCGGTGAGAAGTTAATTTGTTGTTGAAGTCAGAATTTGAATGGAAAGGGCCCCCATAAGCTTCTGATAGAACCATGAAATGCATGATAGTATGAATGCATGTTTCATTTCTAAGGGATCCTAAAGCCTTTTCACAATTTTTCTCTTTTTATTCCCCTTTTTTTTTTGCATATAGTATCTTTCCTTTTTTCTTTTTTCCATCTTTTCTGTTTTTCTACTTTTTCGTTTCCTCTTTCTTTTCCCTTTTTCTTTAGAATCAGACTTTAGGATCCCCCACAAATGAAGTGGATGAAGGAATGATGTTATGCAATGCAAAGTGGTGAGACCGAACGTCTCGCAATCTGGATATCTGAATTATACTAATCTTTCTGAATGATGCAGGTTCAAAATTCCGGCTTCAGATTGCAATATAAAAATCCGGGTATGATGAAGGCTAGTATCCTGTCCCACCCCAATCTCACAGGTATGTAGTCTAGACACGGACAAGTGGTCCCTAATGGTCACCAGGGTCTACAGTTCCCATGGGGTACAAAGTGTTTGAGGCAGCAAGCGTGCCAGACACAGTGTTCCATGAAAGAACCTCGCCCAGTTGTGGTACCCCATGTTGAACTCGATCGTATCCACGCTAATCCTATGTGTCACTGGCCTGGGTAGTGGGCCTTTTACCTCATACAACCCCCCACCTGCAAAACAGAACAGAAGACCCCAAGGAACACAAAATATAATCCATATGCATGATGTGCAAACAGAAATAAACATGATATGCAGGCAAAGAACATGCATGCAAACATATATACAAGGTATAGACATAAAACAAGTAAACACCCAGTAAATAAACAAACAAACGCAAGCTAGGATCGACTCGCTAAGAATGGACCCGCAATAGGTCTAGCAACATCCCCAGCAGAGTCGCCAGCTGTCGCTACCGCGAAAAATGGAATCAAAGTCGCCACTAATATATTCATCCCATCGCGGGAAAGGAATATCAGAAACCTAACTCGAAACAAGAACAAGGTCTTTCGACCAGAGAACAGGGCACGGGGGTCGGTTACGCAAGGGGAAGGTGTTAGCACCCCTCACGCCCATCGTACTCGATGGTATCCACCTATGTTTGTTTCTATCTAAAGGGTGTATCTATGTCTAAAACTAAATGCAAATGAATGAAAAAGAAAC
This sequence comes from Vicia villosa, assembly GCF_029867415.1. Taxonomy (NCBI): domain Eukaryota; kingdom Viridiplantae; phylum Streptophyta; class Magnoliopsida; order Fabales; family Fabaceae; genus Vicia; species Vicia villosa. The sequence goes on along the minus strand of NC_081180.1, from coordinate 202,836,932 downwards.
ACGGGGAAAAGAAGGAATTATTTACAAGTGTGCTCGCTTAGGCCCCGCGACCCAATGCCTACGTATCCTTTTCAGGAATCAGAGCGCCGTAGTTCGGCTCAAGATTTTCTATGTTTTTGTGTTTTTTAGATGAACAGAGGTTAAAGTCGCACTCCACGATGCTCGACCTTTGGAGACTTATACGCCTAATTATGGAATGGATTCAACATGTTCTTAAGAATGCCACAAGGGCGAGAGATAGAAGAGAGTTTGAGCGTTTCGAGGAAATCCCCAAAGCAAGGGAAACTCGAGTTACTCTATGGTTTGTGTTTTTTAGAATTTGGGAACTTACGCCCGAATGGAACCCTAAAGCAAGGGAGATCCAAGCACTCGAATGATTCCCTAAAGCAAGGGAGATTCAAGCTTCCATTCCCTTTTTAATGATTTTCACTTTTTTATTAATGTTTTAAGTGTTTTCTTTGTACTTTTTAAAGGGGATTTATTTCAAGTATTTATTAGATGGATTAAAGTTGAAAAGAAAAAAGAATGAGGGGGGACTAACCTAGAATCTATCCTAATTGTTATTCTAAATCCTAATTAAAAATCTAAACTAAATCTAAAGGAGATTAACTAAAAAGAATTGTTTTAACATCTAAGGGGTATTTTTGGTATCCCACAAAATATAGAAAATATTCACAAAAATAAGAGAAATAAAACTCTAAACTATTAAAGAAAATATTCACAAGCAATTTTGTATTTTTTGTCATGTTAAAACTATTTTTTAGAATTAAAACTAAAAACTATGCATTTTTATCATTTATTAACCAATCAAAAATTCAAAGAAATCCAACAATTAAAGTCCAAAAAAACAAATATTCAAACCTAAAATTCTAAATGGCTAGAAAACAATTTTTATTATTTTTTATTTAAGAAAAACTCAATTAATAAGCAAAGGAAAAAAGAAAAAAAAACCATTTTTATTTTATACTTTATTACCAGCAGAAGGGGGTGTAGAAGTAATATAAAAATGAACTAGATTCTAAGGTGATTGGCGTATTGGGCCCAAACCAGGGAGTGGCGAAAGCAAAACGTGAGAGCCCAATGTAGTTAGCTGCGCAGTCCAAACAACAATGACCCAATTCCATTTTTATTCTTTTCAGCATTGCATTTATCCACTAACACATGGTTTTTATTTTAACGTGACATGGTTATTCCAATGTGTATCAATTGGTCACTATGGAGTTTAAGTATAGTAGGACAAAAATGACTACCAGAGCCAACCATAAAATGACACGTAAGCATCCAATCAATTGCAAGTAAAATAAAAAGAAAAGTTGCATCCAAGAAAATGGGAGAAGCTAACCAATAGCCATGTGCCACGCGAGCAAACCCTAGAACTAAATGAAAGTGAACTCAGATGCCGGAGCTACGCTCCGGTCATCTTCTCCGATCAATACCTTCGCCGGAAGCAACTCAAACCGCCCAGAAATCCATAAATCTGCCACTGTTCCACTCGGATTTTCGTGCTGAGCACGAATCCGATGCTTGTTTTCATCAACTCTCCCTTTAACGTATTAACCGTGGTCAAGAATAAAACCCTAGATCTAAGAAACTTGACCAAAACGTTCCACAACGGCATCCAAACAAACCTTAGGCCATATACATCCTAATGGTGCATTCTAAGCATACAAACACAAACTGTTTCATCTGAACTGAAATCATACAAAATCAACATATAATTATGCACCGGATTTGCATACAAATGCCTATGAACTAAGCAAACCTCTCAATAGTATTCAGAAAGCCTTTAAAGATTTACCTGATGAGGTTTTTGCGTTTATGAACACAAGAAAAGAATCCTCCACACAAATTTTCAGAGTTGAGATAGCTCTTTGTTCAGACCTCGATTCAGGGGAGAAAACCGGACTTCACTGATTCTTTGGAGTGATGATGCTGAGGCTTGATCTTTGAAGTTCTTGCTGAAACGGAAAGATGATGATGATGCTCGTGTGTAACTAACTCCTCCTTCGAAAAGCCATGGAGAAAGAGTGAGATTGAAGACGGTTCATGGAGGTTTTGTGGTGGTGATGATGATGGTTGAGATGGTTAAAGCATGAGGTTGACGGTGGTTGTGAAGAGTTTGTTACATGGTGGTTATGAAACGGTTAGGGTGGTTATGGTGGTTGTTCATTGTTCAAGGTGAGAGAGAAGAGAGAAGAGAGGAGAGTGTGAAAACTGAGAAAAAAAATGAATCGTGATCCCACTTATGAAGGAACCATGAGTTTATATAGTGAGTGTGTGAGCACATGGGGTTATAGTGTGGTCGCTGCATGATATCATTCTCCCTTAACACTTAATAAGCAAGTTTGCCATGCTTGGAGGGAAGATTCTACATGGCTTTTTCAATTTCCAGATTATGCATGGCTTGATACGGAAATATGCTGATGGATGATTATATGTCACACGCATGCTGCAGTGATTTCTGGCTCGTGACCGTATCTTAGTGCACATTTCGATGGCATGACTTTGAAGCTTTATATTTTGACAAACACGCTACCAAAATCGATGACTCATGGATATTTAGATAGATGAAATGGAGGAGAAGAGTTTGGTGTCAAAATTGAATCATTGAGATGCTTACACTTACTTAAAATCAGTCTTGAAAACGGCACGCTACATGTTCGATCAATTGCTTACGCGTGCCCTAGAACCCTGCCTAGCCTTTTGCCATGGACTACTCTTGCATGATCACTACTTTGAATCTTTGTAATTCGTTCTACATGCATCCAATTCCCATGATCTTTTGTTCATTGTGTAGAGGGTATGGAAAAGAGGAGATTAATACCATGTTCACATCTCATGGGTCTTTGTGCCTCTCCATAATCAGTTTCGATTTTGGCACGCCACGTGTTCGATTAAATGCTTGCACGTGACCAAGAATTTGCCCAGCAGCTTGTCTTGCATTCAGTGTTATTTTTTTCCAAATTCAAGACTTCCTACCTCTCAATCTAGACCTCGAATCAAAAAGTTTTCAACTACAACGTTGTAGTATGCCATGAATGGAACAATCTTTATCTTGAGCTTGTTTTGAAATGAGACCTGGATCCATGTGATAAATGAGCCTGAAGTTGACTAGTCATCATGCCAAAAAACATCAAAAAATTTCTAAGTGTAGAGCTCTCCTTGAATGGGGGTTTCCAATCTTTTCAACCTTATATCTTTGCAACCATGACTCAAATGAACAAACTATGAACTACAAAATTGTAGTGTGTCTTGAGTTGAGCAACTTTGATGTTGAAATATTTTTCCAAAAAATGCTTCTAGCCATGTGTAAATTGGTCCTGAAGTTGGCTGCTCAACCATTCTAAAAAACTGATAGGTTAGTTTTCATGATGCAGTGTGAAAGGCTTAGGCTGGTCTGAGTTGAATATATTATATGGTTTTGAAACTGACTTGGTGTTGAAGTTTGTGGCTTTCTTTGCTACTGTTAGTGACTCTTGGTAGTACTTGGGGCTGGTTGTGATATTGCATATGTGTTATTTGCAGGTCTAATATTGGTAGCTAAGAAGCGTAATGAAGGCAAAGTGGAGATCATGAAGGCAACTTGGTAGATTTCGGGTTGCAAGGCTGGTATCATTTGCAGATGGTGACAGGTTGATGGGCTGCAATGTACAAGACAGGGACTAGGTCGTGGAGAGGTAGACGAAGGTTTCAGTACAGCCAGAAGTTGACATGAAAGGCTGAGTTAAGACTGTTTTGAGGTATGTATTGGTTTTAAAGTATGGTGCTAATGGTTGCATACTGTTTTTGAGTATTGATGGGTAGGATTAGGACTGTGATGGTTGATGTATGAGTTTATTATGACTAGTAGGATGTTTGAATGTTTTTTTTGGTTTTGTTGAATCAAGTTTGAAATGTACAGGGATGGATGTTTGGGATAACAGTTAGAAATAGTATGGCTGTGTGAATGTATGGTGAGCTTTGAATATGTTGAACGCTTATGTACTGTTTCTGATTCTGCAGGTCCATGGCTTAGTTTCCACCGTAGGCTTTGGCCAAGTGGTCTTGGAAACAAAATCTCCAAAGTAAATGCCTCCATTTATTTGCATATGAGAAAAGCATGGTGAAGATAAAGATCCAGAGAAGAAAGGCAATTGGGTTTAAGAAGTAAACAGTCAAGGTCAAAGGTCAATGGTCCGGTCAACATAGTCAATGGTCAACAGTTGACCAAAGTCAACTGTTGATTTTTTTCTGTATAGTTTTTTGTAATGTAGTGATTTTCGTGCAACTGAACATGGCTTTTGTAATATCTTGTAATGGAATTTGAAATGTAATGTTTTTTCTCATACTTCCAAATAAAGTTTGAATTATCTCTTTCCCCTTTAATTGAAACTAAGATGTTCCAACATTTAGATTCAAACTTCCATCCAGGTGAATTGCACCGTAAGTAGAGGATAGATACAACCTTCAATGAATGAGTGTACCCGATTGAGAATTAATCCATGCTTGCACTTTTAACCTCTCAAAAGCAATCACCTTTCTCCCTTGAAATAGCAGTATTAATGTGGACCAATAACTTGCAATTGAAAGAGGCCAATATTCATGAACCAAAAGCCCTGATTCCATATTTCAACCAACTTGTCTGTAGTAGGAACCTTAAACCAGTAAGAACCCGATTCACCAGAGGATTTTTAATCCCATGCTTTTAGATGTTTATTTAATGAATGAATGCGATGTCATGTTAATGCCCTAATGGAGTATGCAGATGAATGCAAAAGTCTAAGCTAGTTAAAATAAGTTAGGGGTAGGACAAATTTGGGGTATGACAGCTGCCCCTATTTAATCATCTTAAACTTGAAGGTGAGATTGGCGTCAGCCTTTCGAACGTTCGAGGTAGAAGAGGATTAAATATCAAAGTACCAGAAATTTGTCCTGAAATGAGTGTGATTGTCATCCTTATTTTTGTTTTGATATATGCTGGGGAAAGAGAATTTTTGTTTCTTTGGTGGAAAAATTTACAATGAGTAATTGGATTTGAATGGGGTAGCTTGTAACATGGTAGCGGTGCTAATACAGGGTTCTCAAAGAGAATGGTTGTTACATGGAACAGTAATTGAAAGATATGGACTTGACGAGAGATAAGATAACACAGACGAGTGTTGAAGAAGGACTCAAACGAGCATCGAAAGAGAAAAATAGACGAGTGTTTGGACCAATACAAACGAGTATCTAAAGAAGATACGGACGAGTATTAAAAGAGAAACACAGACGAGCGTTTGAATCAATACAGACGAGTATCGAAAGAAGATACAGATGGGTATTAAAAGAGAAACACAGACGAGCGTTTGAATCAATGCAGACGAGCATCGAAAGAAGATACAGACGAGTACCAAAGGAAAGGCACAAACGAGTGTTGACTTAATACAAACGAGTATCGAAAGAAGATACAGACAAGTACCAAAGAATAACACCGACGAGTGTTTGACTCAATACAGACGAGTATCGAAGGAAAGACACAGACAAGTGTTGACTCAATACAAACGAGTATCAAGGAATAACACAGACGAGTGTTGGGTCAATACAGACGAGTATTGAAAAGAGATACAAACGAGCATCAAGGAATAACACAGACGAGTGTTGGATCAATACAGACGAGTATCGAGAAGGGACACAAACGAGCATCAAGGAATAACACAGACGAGTGTTAAGTCAATACAGATGAGTATCGAAAGAAGATACGGACGAGTACCAAAAAATGACACGGACGAGTGTTGAAAGAAATACAGACGAGTATTGAAGAAATAACACAGACGAGTGTTGAGTCAATACAGACGAGTATCGAAAGAAAATACGGACGAGTACCAAAAGAATGACACGGACGAGTGTTGAAAGAAATACAGACGAGTATTGAAAGAATAACACAGACGAGTGATGAGTCAATACAAACGAGTATCGAAAGAAGATACGGACGAGTACCAAAAGAATGACACGGACGAGTGTTGAAAGAAATACAGACGAGTATTGAAGGAATGACACAGACGAGTGTTGAAAGGATGACACAGACGAGTGTTTAAACAAATACAGACGAGTATTGAAGAGAGATACAGATGAGTATCAAAAGAATAACACAGACGAGCGTTGAATCAATACAGACGAGTATCGAAAGGAGATACAGACGAGTACCAAAGAATAACACAGACGTGTGTCGAATCAATACAGACGAGTATCGAAAGGAGATACAGACGAGCATCAAGGAATAACACAGACGAGTGTTGAATCAATACAGACGAGTATCGAAAGGAGATACAAACGAGTACCAAAGGGATGATACAAACAAGTGTTTGAGAAGCTTGATAGATGGACTTACTGGGGATTGGGAATTGGTCTTGAAATGGTTTGCCAGGACGGAAGGCAAAGGATTCACAACGCGGGGGTTGGACCTGAAAATTTTGTTCTCATGAGGGAAAATAATCACGGAGACTAGTGACGACTACACTCGACAATAAGATGACAGTAACCACTGGGGATTACGGAGATATCGATGCTTACGAAGCATAAGAATTACATTAATCCCTCAGGCCAAAAGACAGGGTATAACTCTTCAAGAGCGGCAATCATCCGAATTGCCACACACCAAGTATGGTTATTCAAACGATTGAAAAATGAGATGGGTTTAATGCCCACCCTCATTCACGCTCTAATCTGCATGCACCATACAGGAAATAACGTCGGAGACAACGATTCTGACAAAGAAAGACATTGTATCCGATCCACACTGTAGAGAGAAGATGAGACTTCTTCTGGGGGATATATATATATATATATATATTACTTCGTACCTCCTGGGCACATACAAACTGGCTTATGCATTGATGCATGTTTGAATTTTTTCTATGGCGTAATGCTCCATTTTGATGGATATGCTACGCTTTTGAGGATGCAATGTTATATGCAGTGAACACTATATGCAGAGTGCCAAATAAAGGCATTAGTGAGGTAAACACTAAGGAGAATCCCCTTTAGCATTAAGGACCATGTAGAGACGCCAATAGATATTGGACTTTGACTTGCAAGATGCATCTTCTGGTTGTTGGCTTGTAGAGTGTAGAATAACTTCCGACTTCTCACCATGTGCCACTGCTTGGAAGATTTTCAACTTGAGGAGATTCCCTATATTCTTCATGTCGGGGATGAGAGATCCAGGTAAGGAGCCTTGGTTAGGGAAGTAGAACAATTCTCAGGAGAAATAAACTCCTGTGCTTGGGGAGAGACTTTTCTAGGAGAAATGAACTCCTACGATTAGGGAGAAATGATATAACTCATAAGATTGTGCCCCAAGTTTCATGAACCATGAAGGAATTTGCCCTAAAGGATTCTTGGAGAGATTTGTCGAATCTCGACGTAACTGCCCCAGATTGGTTGAACACAAGAGAGATTCCTCGACATGATCGCCCCAGATTGATCAAAGCTTGAAGAGATTTATCGACATGATTGCCCCAGATATGCTGAATTTGAGAGGGCGAACCTCGATTCAATTTCCCCTGATTAGGTACATCTTACTAGAATCCTCAAGCCTTCATTGTTTTGAAGTCAAACAAACATGGAAACAACTTTACCACGCTCAACGGAGTCTTCAAATTCTTCCCCTCAAGGTAATCAAAGAAAGCATTAATTGTTCATGCCCAACGGATTTTTCAGGCAACCTCCCCCTTGATGGTCCACATTTGAGATGATTAGCTTTTACTCCTCAGAGTTCTCAAGTCTCTTGTACTTTGACATGATCAAGCTCTTCACCGATTCTCATCCTTGAAAATTTCCTTGATGTTAAGCACATATTTTGTATGCAAAAGAATGTTAATTCTAAGAATGATAGTTCTAATGCAAAGCCTTTGTTAGTCTTGAAGTTTAAAGAAACTTTTATTGAAATGAGGTTGCGACCTCTCGTGAATGGATCACTAGTTGACACAACCACGATTTTGCATATGGAAGATAAAGCAAGCATACGATACCAACATGGATATGTGTCACGCTTCATTGGGAGTCAGTTAAACACTATCTCATCGGAGTGTGCTTTCAAACTAAACCCTACTTCAATTAGGACTTTTAAGGGTTGTAACTTGGCCAGGTTCACGGTTTTCAGAAAACAAAGGATTTTTAGGCTCAAAATTATTTCGTGCCCACCCCCTTCGTGATGTTCTCCATTCCTAGGTTCAATTAACTCAACATGAGTGTTCATCCCTCACAAGGAGTTTGGAATGGTTGAGGAATCAATGAAGTTTTTCGGACATGGCGATCGCTCACCTTTTATTCTTCTGATTCATTATCACACGACTTTTGTTCTTGCTTGGCAATTTCATCGTCTTTTTTCGCATGCTTCTTTTGCCATTTTTTTTTCATCCTTTTTTCTTCTTATTATTTTTGCCATTTTTTCTTTTCATCCTTTTCTTCTTATTATTTTTTGCCTCTTTTTTTTTTGCTATTTTTTTTTGAACAAGCTGTGTGACCTCGCATTATCTTTGATTCGTTGGAGGTGATTGCGACTGCCTCACTCCTTTGATTTGATGAAGGATTACCATTGTGGTATCGTCATCTCTTGATCTCTTGATGGAATAAGTATAATCATTGCGGTTTTGACATTCCTCAACCTTTTGAAGGATAACCATTGTTGTATCCTTAGATGCATACCCTTTTGGTGAGTTTTGAACACTCGATTAAGTTAAATGAACACTACCCTGTGTCATACCCCAAATTTGTCCTACCCTTTATTTCTAACTGGCTCAGGCTTACGCATCTCATAATCTCATGTACATATCTCCATTAGGTCATTTAACATATCATACATTAACTCGTTGAATAAACATCTGAAGCATGGGGTCAAGAGTATTGGTAGCCAAGGTTCTCTATGGGTGAGGTTCTCCTATTCATTTCAAAGTTATCGAGCTATAATAGCATCCTTGGCAAGATCCTAAAAAGAAAACAGCAAGTGCTCACGATTTCATCAAAAGATACCGGTAAGATCGCGTGGGACTAAGGTTTGGTCCTTTCCCATATCTCAGGTAACCAAGTGCGTATCTCGAGAAAGAAAGGTTCTGGCTCATTGCATGAGTGTGTTCACTAATTGGGGATTGGACACAGGGTTTCATTCGTTTCTATGCTTCAAGTCTAATTCAGTGCAAAGACTCGTCAAAGGATTATTGTTGTAGAGTTTGAGTGCAATGGCACAAGAAATTGACTGGTTCGTTTACAATCTTGGGCTCACTTCATATGCTTGTTACTTTTAAAGCACAAGTAATTCAAAGGATAAGTTGTATCATTGGCAAGGCTTAGTTCAATACTCCTTCATATAAAGACCGGGTTCAATTCATTTGGTTTGCAAGGCATGCTCATCAAGTTCAAATCCACAAGATCAAAATTCGTCCAAATACCATTCAACATTCACTACAAGTTACATTTAAGAATAAAAAAAAACTTCATTACAAAACCCAGGTCCAATTTAACAATACACAAAGAAGGTTACACGTCAAAAATCCTCTTTACAAGTTCAAAGCTCACCCACAATTACACAAAAATCAATTCTAAGTCCTCACACCATTACATTCCATCAAAGACATACAAAGAAAAAGAAAAAGGAAATTAAATTTATACTACAAAGGCCAAGCTCCACTCACGATCAACTACTTTCCATAAACCCCTTCAAACTATTCAAGCAGCTTTTGATCTTCAAGATACCATATGTCTCCTTTACTTCAAATGCCATATTAACACCTACAAACCATGCCAAAAACATGTAGTACCTGCAGCAGTACAGTAGCGAAACCCAAGCACATATCTACAACATTCCAAACCTGCTGCACAAGGAAGAGCCAAAGTCAGAACCTCACCTGCACATAAACAAACCAGAAACAATTCAAAACAGAATTTCCCTCCATATATTCTCATAAAACCATTCTCAGAACAGAAATCAAAGAAAGCTAACCACAAAAAAAATCAGTTACACTTCTAACCAACCGCTAACTGAATCATATAACAGAAAAAGTCAGAAATAACTAACATATGACAGAAAATAGAAAATTTCACTTCACCATATAACTAACTTCCAAACCTCTAACTAATTCAGTTTCCTCTATTCCTAGTCAGCATCTCCCAACCTCAATCCTCACCTATCTAACTGAAACCGAACCTCACTCCAAACCTAACTCAACCGAACCTAGCTCATCACCTTATCTATATAACCACCCTTCCCTCCATAATTCAAACTTCACGCCATAATCACCATTTTCTACCTTCACCTTTCTCTGCTTCTCTCTCAACACGCTCATTTTTATCCTCCACCATCACCTTCTCCATTCTCTCATCAACTCTCATCCATCTCCATCACCATCTTCCTCAACCTACATACTCATCTTCAACCTCCTTCAATCACCATCACTTCTGCAACTTCTCTTCTCTCAATTCCCTCACTCTCTCACTAAAGCTCTCACCATTGTTGTACGAGACTTCACCTCGAAATCTCGTTTCAACTGAGCTCAGCCTCCATCAACTCAACAATCTTCAATCATCATCCTCACAATCACTCAATTCTCGCTCCAAAATTCGCTCAAACACGCAACAACAACAACACCAAATTCCAGAAAATCGGAGAAGATAGGGAAGAAGAAGTTATATACGAACAGAAGCAGAATCAAGAAGGTACCTAAAGAGCTCCTCCGTCTTCGCGTTTATTTCGCGTCGACTCCAATCGAAAGCTTCTACTCCGTGAGAACTCCGATTTCTATCTTGTATCTACGATGGGAAGTTCCCCCGGAACTCTTTGATCTTTCTCATCCTGCGAATTCAGAGGGAGGTGAGGGACGAATTCGTTCCATATTCGCGGCGGCGATTTGAGATCTTGATCGGAGAAGGATGCGACCGTAACCGTTGCGCTGAGAGTATGGTGAGGACGATTGAAAGAAATCTGTTGAGTTAGGTTGCTAGACGGTTGTTTCAGTCTCACTGGAGGAAGAGTTCTCCGACCGCCGCGTGCGTTCCTGAGAGAGGGAGAAGAAGAAGCCGAGAGGTCACAATTCAAACCCTAAATCTCCTTTCATTTTTTAATCTAACTTTGATTTAATTCATTTTGTTTAATTGAAGAAAATCTAAAAACAAAATCTGAATAACTCTGGGCCTATCACGAATTTGCCTTCACACCCCCATTTTGGCCCATGCATGTTTTGGCTGAACAAAAACTATAACAAAAATCATTCTGGGCCTGTTACTGATTACACCCTCCCCTGGGCCCACGCATCCTTTCTTTCCTTTACAAATGAAACAAAAACCTCCTTGGGCCAACTCTGGACCAGGCCTGCGCCCATGCTTTCTACACCACTAAAATCAACATACACCTCCCTGACTCCATTAAAATGTTAGATCTTAGTTTTCTTCACATAATTTTTTCTATTACTTTTAGTTGATAAAAACATAATAATCACCGTTAATTTTGTTAGACTTTTAGGTAATAATTGACATATAAAAATGCAATAAAAAATGTTAGGTTCTTAATTAGGTTTTAGGATAACTTTGACATTTAATTTCCTTCATAAAAAAGTGCCATAAAGAATAGTAGTATTTTCATTCTTTTTACTATATTTTCTACTTGTTCTTTCTCATGCTTTTATGCTATTTTCAATATTCTACTTAGTGCTTTATTTTTCATGTTTCTTTTACTCCTAACCTTAGGTAGAAACCATGACAACATTAGGTAGAAATTCCCATTTTCATTCTTTTTCTTTTTCAACATAAAACATCTAACAAAAATACTTGATTTTAATTCCCATAAAAAATACAAAGAAAATACTTAAAACACTAATAATCAAAGTGAAAATTCTTAAAAAGGGAATGGAAGCTTGAACGTCCCTTGCTTAAGGGAATGTTCGAGTTCTTGGATCTCCCTTGCTTAAGGGTACCATTCAGGCGTAAGTTCCCAACGTTAAAAAACACCAACCAAAGAGTAAATCGAGTTTCCCTTGCTTAAGGGATTTCCTCGAAACACTCAAAATCTCTCTCTCATCTCTTTTTCTTAAGGGCATTGTTATCTCCGCTCCATTGCGTCCTAGGCTGTCCCCTTATGCAAGAGCGCGAGCGTTAACTCCGCCCAACTAAAAAACACAAAAACAAACAGAAAATCATGAGCCGAACTACGGCGCTCTAATTCCTGAAAAGGATACGTAGGCATCAAGTCGCGGGGCTTGAACGAGCACATTTGTAAATATTTCCTTCTTTTCCCCGTATTTCTTTTGCATTCATTCGCATATAGACATAGACATAGTACACACCCTTTAGATAGAAACAAACATAGGTGGATACCATCGAGTACGATGGGCGCGAGGGGTGCTAATACCTTCCCCTTGCGTAACCGACTCCCGTACCTTGATTCTCTGGTCGCAAGACCCTGTTCCTTCCTTTGTTAGGTTTTCTGATATTCCTTTCCCTGATGGGATAAATATATTGGTGGCGACTCTGTTCATTTTTTCGCGAGCGTGCGACACCCTGCCCCAAGGTTAAAATAAGGGTTTTTATGATTAGAAAAGAAACTCCTACTTCAAGGCTCAAAGGGGGTTGACGAGGGTCTATCTCCCTTATATCTCCGGTGTTTGGGGATTTGAAATAATGCCTGTACATCCTCAGTAGGGTTTTATTCAAAAGCACACAGTTAGAGATTTTGCATTTTTATTTTTCATCATTCTCCCTCAGCTTTTTGCCTAAGCAAGCGATTAGTAAAGTTGGTATCGATATGCAAGCAAATCATTTTATGAGTGATAACGAATGGATTACTTCAAGACAAACATAAACAATGTATTATGATTTTCATTCAGAAATTAACAAGTTTTTACATGCTAGCAATGCTTAAACAATCAATGGAATGTTACAAATGGAAATGCAATAAAGAACTGAATGGATGCCATTGTTGAGGAGACTTGACTCCGTCTGGACTTATTGCTCTTGAATACTTCTTGCAGTTTTGAGACCTCATTGAGACTTCAATTTATGCATGAACTTCTTGGAACGAATGACACACAATCCTTAGGTGAACGGCTTTGTGCTCCAGCATGGTAGTCACTTAGCATTATCATGTGTTCCTTCCAAACACTTCAGATTACTTCAAAAGGAAACTCCAATGAAGTCACCCAAGAGTTGTAAATTTTTGCCTTACTTTAGGGATTCAAGCAATGTGAGTGATGCTATGCTCAAGATAAGAGTACGTCTTGCTTATCCCTCAATCGGGAGCCCCAAGCATAGATGTTGGAATAGTAATCATCATCATAAATGGAAAAAATCTTGTATGGTCATCAAACTCAAGAGAGCTACTTGTGGTGAAGAGGACCCAATACTCAAATCTTAACCAATTGAAATTCCAACAAACAGGGAAGCAAATGGGCACAAGGCAATAGAATCACATCAATTTGTTTCTCATATTCTTTTTGTCTCCGTTAACAAGCGAAGGCCACTGAGGAGGAAATTATGAGAAAAGGCAACTGAGATATGAAGCAAAACCTTGAGAATGAGAATCGTTGTGTAGAACACTCTTGATTACTGTCTGGAAAAAGATTCTGACGGAGTCACCCAAGAATTTGTAATGCTTTAGAGGATTCGAGCAATGCGAATGATACAATGCTCAAGATAAGAGTACGTCTTGCTTATCCCTCGATCGGGAGCCCCCAACAACTTCCACATATGTATAAGAGATGATTGCCAATTTAGCTTCAATATCCATCATTAGGAGTGAGAGTGGATGATCCTTGCAATTCTTGACTTCAGGTATTAGGCACAAACACACAATGTCTAACTCAACGGAGTCGCGAACTTTTGTGGCTTCCAAACTTTTCCTCCAGGAGGTGGAATCTTTGTCAATTTCGATAATCTGAAACTTGAAGACTTCAATTTCGAAATTATCCTCATGATGTGAATTCTCCTTACCAAGAATAGGAATCTCAACATTATTTCAAACATTCTGATTCATAAGACCTTCTCATGGGTGAGATTAACATTTGCATTTGTCCTTTGAAGAACTTGTCTCAACTCTTCTTGTCAAATAGAAAAGGCTTGAATAACCTCCATACACTGATTCATGTCAGCCCCCCATTTCCGTTCTTATCTCAGTCAAAACCCCACGGAGTTGGTCCATTATTAACTTTTGAGCACGTAGTGGTGAGAAGTCAACTTTGTTGCTAATCTTGAAATCTTGATAGAAATGGTCCCATAAGTCTCTGAAGGAACTATGAAATGCATGATAGTATGAATGCATGTTTCATTTATGAGAGATCCTAAAGTCCTTTCAACACTTTCATTTTCTTTTCTCCCATTTTTTTTTGGGAATCAAGGCTTTGTTTTGTATAGAATCTCTTTTCTTTTCTTTTTACTTTTTTTTTATTTCCTTTTTCTTTTTCTCTTTTTTTTTTGGAAATAGACTTTAGGATCCCCCACAAATGAAGTGGATAAAGCAATGATGTTATGCAATGCAACGGCATGGGATCAAGATCCATATAATCTTAGTAACCACTGTACAATCCTCTGAATAACTGATATAGGTCAGATGTCACGAGATCAAAGGTTCGGCATAGGTACCACACAGTCATAGGAACAAAAGTCACCAACAGAACAAAATAGTCACCAATGGTACCTGTCATGTATATCCCTCCCCACTCACAGGTGAATCTAGGCCAGGGTAGGTCAAAAAAGCCAACAGAGGATTGAAAGTAGGCGCAATCATACGATATTGCCTCGTTCAACCAAGCTCTGCCCGTGGATACATGATCAGAGCAATCAGACATACGTCTTCTGTCCGTCATGGCCAATCTATTCCTAGTTCCTAAGGTATCACTCATGGCCTGGGTATTGGGCCTTTTACCTCATAGAACATCCCACCCAACCTGCAAAACAAGACAGGAAAATACGTGGCCCCCACGGGGACCCAAAATATAGTCCAGATGCCTGCAGAAAGTAAACATGATATGCAAGCGAGAAATGAACATGATATGCAAGCATATATACAAATAATGCAAACATATAAATAAATAAAGAAACACCCAATAGAACGAAACAAACAAAGGCTAGGATCGACTCGCTAAGTACGGACCCGCAAGAGGTCTAGAGTCCCCAACAGAGTCGCCAGCTGTCGCACGCTCGCGAAAAAAATGAACAGATTCGCCACCAATATATTTATCCCATAGGGGAAAGGAATATCAGAAAACCTAGCGAAGGAAGGAACAAGGTCTTGCGACCAGAGAATCTAGGTACGGGAGTCGGTTACGCAAGGGGAAGGTACTAGCACCCCTCGCGCCCATCATACTCGATGGTATCCACCTATGTTTGTTTCTATCTAAAGGGTGTGTACTATGTCTATGTCTATATGCGAATGAATGCAAAATGTAGGGAAAAGAAAGAATTGTACTCGCACGGGCCCTACCCCGCTGCCTACGTATCCTTTTCAGGAATCAGAGTTACCGTAGCTCGACTCACGATTTTTTGTTTGTTTTTGTGTTTTTTAGTTGGGCGGAGTTAACGTTTGCGCTCTTGCATAAGGGATCGACCTACGATGCGATCGAGCGGAAATAACAGTGCCCTTAGGTGCCAACGAGGCAAAAGAAAAAGAAATGATTGGTTTGTGTCTTTTAGGGTAATTCCATGATGACGAAACCCACTACAAGGCTTCGCACCACTTCCTTACTTTGTTTTAAGGGAATTTATTTGTGACTTAGATCCTACCAAAAAGAGTTTTTTTGAATATTTAGAGAACGCACATCGAGGCCTATGCCACAATCGTTTCTCTAAATAGCGGTTAAGAAATACACCCTTTTTTAAATATTTAGAGAATGCACATCGAGGCCTACGCCACAATCGTTTCTCTAAATAGTGGTTAAGAAATACACCTTTTTTTGAATATTTAGAGAATGCACATCGAGGCCTACGCCACAATCGTTTCTCTAAATAGCGGTTAAGAAATACACCGAGGCCTACGCCTCAATCATTTCTCCTCCGCTAAGTAGGAAAGAACATACATCGGGGCCTACGCCCCAATCATTTCTTTCCTACTACGAAAAGAAAAAAACGGTATGATCCTTATCAGTATTTATTAAGTTTTTTAAGATTGAAAAGAAAAAGAGATGAGAAGGGAACTAAACCTATTTTCTAATCTAATGTTTGTTGTTTTGTGAAAGTCTAAATCAAATGCTAACATACTAATGGGATCGATTCTAAAAGGAACATATGAATGGTATTAACAAAGTAGGCCTAAAATATGGCCGAAAGCTAAACATCAAAATCACATGTCAAAAATAACATGGAAATGGTACAAAAACATAAAGGAAACGATTCGAGCATTAGTGCAAAATTAACCAAAAAATACTACTATTTTTTATGAGTTTTTAGTGTTAAGGGAGTTCTAATTCAAGCCTAATTTGTACTAAAAACTAAATCCTAATAAGCCTAAACTAGTATTTTTATTGCTTTTCCATGTCATTTTTATTACCTAAAAAATATGAAGCATTAAGTAAAAACCTAAGATCTATCTAAAAGAAAAGGTAAATTATGGGGGTGAATGTTAAAATTGATGGTGTAAAGGGAGTAAGATGGCGCAGGCCCAGGGATTGAGGCCCAAAGCTGTTAGTTTTTTTTGTTCAATTTTTATCAACAACGATGGTGGTGCATGACTGGGCCAAGGGGTGTGAACCGTAGCAATTCAGCATCAGGCCCAGATCTGATTGAATGTTTTTGTTTGCAAAAAAGAAAGTGTATGGGCTCAGGGGAGATAGCAATTCGTTGGCCCATGGCTATTGTCCATCATCATATTTTTTGAGATGCCAAAAACACTGTGAATTCAATTAATCCAAATTCCTAATAATCCCAACCTAATCACGTACTTTAAACACAATTAATCCTAGTTAATCCTAATTAAACTAATTAAAACCACTATTAAGAAAAGAATGAATTAAAAAAGGAATTAGGTTAAGAGATGTGACCATTCGTCTCTCAAACGTATCTCCTTCCTCCCTGTGCGAACGACGACGACGCTCTCTCCATGATCTTCTCCGATCAATCTCGCCGGCGAGCTTCCATCGTTATTATGGACAAACTTTTGTCTCTTCTGACCCTCTCGATTCAGACCCTCACTCGATTCTCCTATCAAATCGCTCGTCTCTCGCTCTCACTCAATCTACTCTCTTATATGTCCGTGATGAAGGTCGTTTTAGATGCTTGCCGCCGGAGACCGTTGTCATTTGCGAAGGTGATGTTGCATATTGGATCGTGAATCGTGATGATGATTGGTGCGATGAAGATGTGATCATCGATGCGAGTTCTGAAGTCTCAAGATCGACGATGGTGATATTCGTTGAGGACTGATTGAATCTTGTTGTTGTAGTATTGTTGCTTCAGTCGCGACAAGAGAGATGGAGATGATGATTCACGATTGTCATGAAGCTGGGATGAAGAACAAGGTTCTTGCAGATCGAAGCGTGAAGTACGTTGATGAAATTTCAGAGTGAAGTTTGAAGGTGGTTAGAGGTGAGTTCTCTTCTTCTTTCAATCCTCTCTTTCTGTGAGTTTCTGTTACGCAGATGATTGAAGAAAAGCGCGAATTTTCTTTACAGGATTTTTGGAAGACGAAAGAAGTGTGTATTCAATTGAAGATTGATGTTGGTTATGGAGAGGCTTGAAAAGGAAGGTTGATGAAGTTGTGAAGGCGAAGATAGCAGAGAGTTAGGATTGAAGGTTCAGAAAGTTGATGGAGATGAAGTCATGAAGACGGTGAGGTTGCAGAGACTGAAGAATAGGGAGAATGGAGTGTGAGGTGGTTGAGTAGGTGTGAGCGATGGTGAAGAACTGAATAAATGGTGGAGAGTGGAAGAGAAGATGATGAATCTGAATGAAGGTGATGAGGTGAAAATGGTGTGTAGAGCTTCTTTGAAGGGTGGTGGTTCTGATTTATAGAAGTGAAGGTTAATCGGTTAAAAAGGTTAGTGACTCTGTTATTGATGTTTGGGATTGGTAACTGAATCAGTTAAATTCTGTTAGGGACTGTTAATTCTGTTAGAATGTAGTTAGGGATGTTTGAAGGTTTGTTACTTGAAAAGAGCGGGGAGATTTTGGTAGTTATAGGTTCGTTAATTCTGTTGGAGTTTTCTGTTAGGAGAAGTTGTTTTTTCTGTTATTAGTTATGCGGGTTAGTTATAAACTGATAGGTTAGTTTTCATGATGCAGTGTGAAAGGCTTAGGCTGGTCTGAGTTGAATATATTATATGGTTTTGAAACTGACTAAGTGTTGAAGTTTGTGGCTTTCTTTGCTACTGTTAGTGATTCTTGGTAGTACTTGGGGCTGGTTGTGATATTGCATATGTGTTATTTGTAGGTCTAATATTGGTAGCAAAGAAGCGTAATGAAGGCAAAGTGGAGATCATGAAGGCAGCTTGGTAGATTTCGGGTTGCAAGGCCGGTATCATTTGCAGATGGTGACAGGTTGATGGGCTGCAATGTACAAGACAGGGACTAGGTCGTGGAGAGGTAGACGAAGGTTTCGGTACAGCCAGAAGTTGACATGAAGGGCTGAGTTAAAACTGTTTTGAGGTATGTATTGGTTTTAAAGTATGGTGCTAATGGTTACATACTATTTTTGAGTATTGATGGGTAGGATTAGGACTGTGATGGTTGATGTATGAGTTTATTATGACTAGTAGGATGTTAGAATGTTTTTTTTGGTTTTGTTGAATCAAGATTGAAATGTACAGGGCTGGATGTTTGGGATAACAGTTAGAAATAGTATGGCTGTGTGAATGTATGGTGAGCTTTGAATATGTTGAACGCTTATGTACTGTTTCTGATTCTGCAGGTCCATGGCTTAGTTTCCACCGTAGGCTTTGGCCAAGTGGTCTTGGAAACAAAATCTCCAAAGTAAATGCCTCCATTTATTTGCATATGAGAAAAGCATGGTGAAGATAAAGATCCAGAGAAGAAAGGCAATTGGGTTTAAGAAGTAAACAGTCAAGGTCAAAGGTCAATGGTCCGGTCAACATAGTCAATGGTCAACAGTTGACCAAAGTCAACTGTTGATTTTTTTCTGTATAGTTTTTTGTAATGTAGTGATTTTCGTGCAACTGAACATGGCTTTTGTAATATCTTGTAATGGAATTTGAAATGTAATGTTTTTTCTCATACTTCCAAATAAAGTTTGAATTATCTCTTTCCCCTTTAATTGAAACTAAGATGTTCCAACATTTAGATTCAAACTTCCATCCAGGTGAATTGCACCGTAAGTAGAGGATAGATACAACCTTCAATGAATGAGTGTACCCGATTGAGAATTAATCCATGCTTGCACTTTTAACCTCTCAAAAGCAATCACCTTTCTCCCTTGAAATAGCAGTATTAATGTGGACCAATAACTTGCAATTGAAAGAGGCCAATATTCATGAACCAAAAGCCCTGATTCCATATTTCAACCAACTTGTCTGTAGTAGGAACCTTAAACCAGTAAGAACCCGATTCACCAGAGGATTTTTAATCCCATGCTTTTAGATGTTTATTTAATGAATGAATGCGATGTCATATTAATGCCCTAATGGAGTATGCAGATGAATGCAAAAGTCTAAGCTAGTTAAAATAAGTTAGCGGTAGGACAAATTTGGGGTATGACAGCTGCCCCTATTTAATCATCTTAAACTTGAAGGTGAGATTGGCGTCAGCCTTTCGAACGTTCGAGGTAGAAGAGGATTAAATATCAAAGTACCAGAAATTTGTCCTGAAATGAGTGTGATTGTCATCCTTATTTTTGTTTTGATATATGCTGGGGAAAGAGAATTTTTGTTTCTCTGGTGGAAAAATTTACAATGAGTAATTGGATTTGAATGGGGTAGCTTGTAACATGGTAGCGGTGCTAATACAGGGTTCTCAAAGAGAATGGTTGTTACATGGAACAGTAATTGAAAGATATGGACTTGACGAGAGATAAGATAACACAGACGAGTGTCGAAGAAGGACTCAAACGAGCATCGAAAGAGAAAAATAGACGAGTGTTTGGACCAATACAAACGAGTATCTAAAGAAGATACGGACGAGTATTAAAAGAGAAACACAGACGAGCGTTTGAATCAATACAGACGAGTATCGAAAGAAGATACAGATGGGTATTAAAAGAGAAACACAGACGAGCGTTTGAATCAATGCAGACGAGCATCGAAAGAAGATACAGACGAGTACCAAAGGAAAGGCACAAACCAGTGTTGACTTAATACAAACGAGTATCGAAAGAAGATACACACAAGTACCAAAGAATAACACCGACGAGTGTTTGACTCAATACAGACGAGTATCGAAGGAAAGACACAGACAAGTGTTGACTCAATACAAACGAGTATCAAGGAATAACACAGACGAGTGTTGGGTCAATACAAACGAGTATTGAAAAGAGATACAAACGAGCATCAAGGAATAACACAGACGAGTGTTGGATCAATACAGACGAGTATCGAGAAGGGACACAGACGAGCATCAAGGAATAACACAGACGAGTGTTAAGTCAATACAGACGAGTATTGAAAGAAGATACGGACGAGTACCAAAAAATGACACGGACGAGTGTTGAAAGAAATACAGACGAGTATTGAAGAAATAACACAGACGAGTGTTGAGTCAATACAGACGAGTATCGAAAGAAAATACGGACGAGTACCAAAAGAATGACACGGACGAGTGTTGAAAGAAATACAGACGAGTATTGAAAGAATAACACAGACGAGTGATGAGTCAATACAAACGAGTATCGAAAGAAGATACGGACGAGTACCAAAAGAATGACACGGACGAGTGTTGAAAGAAATACAGACGAGTATTGAAGGAATGACACAGACGAGTGTTGAAAGGATGACACAGACGAGTGTTTAAACAAATACAGACGAGTATTGAAGAGAGATACAGATGAGTATCAAAAGAATAACACAGACGAGCGTTGAATCAATACAGACGAGTATCGAAAGGAGATACAGACGAGTACCAAAGAATAACACAGACGTGTGTCGAATCAATACAGACGAGTATCGAAAGGAGATACAGACGAGCATCAAGGAATAACACAGACGAGTGTTGAATCAATACAGACGAGTATCGAAAGGAGATACAAACGAGTACCAAAGGGATGATACAAACAAGTGTTTGAGAAGCTTGATAGATGGACTTACTGGGGATTGGGAATTGGTCTTGAAATGGTTTGCCAGGACGGAAGGCAAAGGATTCACAACGCGGGGGTTGGACCTGAAAATTTTGTTCTCATGAGGGAAAATAATCACGGAGACTAGTGACGACTAGACTCGACAATAAGATGACAGTAACCACTGGGGATTACGGAGATATCGATGCTTACGAAGCATAAGAATTACATTAATCCCTCAGGCCAAAAGACGGGGTATAACTCTTCAAGAGCGGCAATCATCCGAATTGCCACACACCAAGTATGGTTATTCAAACGATTGAAAAATGAGATGGGTTGAATGCCCACCCTCATTCACGCTCTAATCTGCACGCAGCATATGGGAAATAACCTCGGAGACAACGATTCTGACGAAGAAAGACATTGTATCCGATCCACACTGTAGAGAGAAGATGAGACTTCTTCTGGGGGATATATATATATTACTTCGTACCTCCTGGGCACATACAAACTGGCTTATGCATTGATGCATGTTTGAATTTTTTTCTATGGCGTAATGCTCCATTTTGATGGATATGCTACGCTTTTGAGGATGCAATGTTATATGCAGTGAACACTATATGCAGAGTGCCAAATAAAGGCATTAGTGAGGTAGACACTAGGGAGAATCCCCTTTAGCATTAAGGACCATGTAGAGACGCCAATAGATATTGGACTTTGACTTGCAAGATGCATCTTCTGGTTGTTGGCTTGTAGAGTGTAGAATAACTTCCGACTTCTCACCATGTGCCACTGCTTGGAAGATTTTCAACTTGAGGAGATTCCCTATATTCTTCATGTCGGGGATGAGAGATCCAGGTAAGGAGCCTTGGTTAGGGAAGTAGAACAATTCTCAGGAGAAATAAACTCCTGTGCTTGGGGAGAGACTTTTCTAGGAGAAATGAACTCCTACGATTAGGGAGAAATGATATAACTCATAAGATTGTGCCCCAAGTTTCATGAACCATGAAGGAATTTGCCCTAAAGGATTCTTGGAGAGATTTGTCGAATCTCGACGTAACTGCCCCAGATTGGTTGAACACAAGAGAGATTCCTCGACATGATCGCCCCAGATTGATCAAAGCTTGAAGAGATTTATCGACATGATTGCCCCAGATATGCTGAATTTGAGAGGGCGAACCTCGATTCAATTGCCCCTGATTAGGTACATCTTACTAGAATCCTCAAGCCTTCATTGTTTTGAAGTCAAACAAACATGGAAACAACTTTACCACGCTCAACGGAGTCTTCAAATTCTTCCCCTCAAGGTAATCAAAGAAAGCATTAATTGTTCATGCCCAACGGATTTTTCAGGCAACCTCCCCCTTGATGGTCCACATTTGAGATGATTAGCTTTTACTCCTCAGATTTCTCAAGTCTCTTGTACTTTGACATGATCAAGCTCTTCACCGATTCTCATCCTTGAAAATTTCCTTGATGTTAAGCACATATTTTGTATGCAAAAGAATGTTAATTCTAAGAATGATAGTTCTAATGCAAAGCCTTTGTTAGTCTTGAAGTTTAAAGAAACTTTTATTGAAATGAGGTTGCGACCTCTCGTGAATGGATCACTAGTTGACACAACCTCGATTTTGCATATGGAAGATAAAGCAAGCATACGATACCAACATGGATATGTGTCACGCTTCATTGGGAGTCAGTTAAACACTATCTCATCGGAGTGTGCTTTCAAACTAAACCCTACTTCAATTAGGACTTTTAAGGGTTGTAACTTGGCCAGGTTCACGGTTTTCAGAAAACAAAGGATTTTTAGGCTCAAAATTATTTCGTGCCCACCCCCTTCGTGATGTTCTCCATTCCTAGGTTCAATTAACTCAACATGAGTGTTCATCCCTCACAAGGAGTTTGGAATGGTTGAGGAATCAATGAAGTTTTTCGGACATGGCGATCGCTCACCTTTTATTCTTCTGATTCATTATCACACGACTTTTGTTCTTGCTTGGCAATTTCATCGTCTTTTTTCGCATGCTTCTTTTGCCATTTTTTTTCATCCTTTTTTCTTCTTATTATTTTTGCCATTTTTTCTTTTCATCCTTTTCTTCTTATTATTTTTTGCCTCTTTTTTTTTTTTGCTATTTTTTTTAACAAGCTGTGTGACCTCGCATTATCTTTGATTCGTTGGAGGTGATTGCGACTGCCTCACTCCTTTGATTTGATGAAGGATTACCATTGTGGTATCGTCATCTCTTGATCTCTTGATGGAATAAGTATAATCATTGCGGTTTTGACATTCCTCAACCTTTTGAAGGATAACCATTGTTGTATCCTTAGATGCATACCCTTTTGGTGAGTTTTGAACACTCGATTAAGTTAAATGAACACTACCCTGTGTCATACCCCAAATTTGTCCTACCCTTTATTTCTAACTGGCTCAGGCTTACGCATCTCATAATCTCATGTACATATCTCCATTAGGTCATTTAACATATCATACATTAACTCGTTGAATAAACATCTGAAGCATGGGGTCAAGAGTATTGGTAGCCAAGGTTCTCTATGGGTGAGGTTCTCCTATTCATTTCAAAGTTATCGAGCTATAATAGCATCCTTGGCAAGATCCTAAAAAGAAAACAGCAAGTGCTCACGATTTCATCAAAAGATACCGGTAAGATCGCGTGGGACTAAGGTTTGGTCCTTTCCCATATCTCAGGTAACCAAGTGCGTATCTCGAGAAAGAAAGGTTCTGGCTCATTGCATGAGTGTGTTCACTAATTGGGGATTGGCCACAGGGTTTCATTCGTTTCTATGCTTCAAGTCTAATTCAGTGCAAAGACTCGTCAAAGGATTATTGTTGTAGAGTTTGAGTGCAATGGCACAAGAAATTGACTGGTTCGTTTACAATCTTGGGCTCACTTCATATGCTTGTTACTTTTAAAGCACAAGTAATTCAAAGGATAAGTTCTATCATTGGCAAGGCTTAGTTCAATACTCCTTCATATAAAGACCGGGTTCAATTCATTTGGTTTGCAAGGCATGCTCATCAAGTTCAAATCCACAAGATCAAAATTCGTCCAAATACCATTCAACATTCACTACAAGTTACATTTAAGAATAAAAAAAAACTTCATTACAAAACCCAGGTCCAATTTAACAATACACAAAGAAGGTTACACGTCAAAAATCCTCTTTACAAGTTCAAAGCTCACCCACAATTACACAAAAATCAATTCTAAGTCCTCACACCATTACATTCCATCAAAGACATACAAAGAAAAAGAAAAAGGAAATTAAATTTATACTACAAAGGCCAAGCTCCACTCACGATCAACTACTTTCCATAAACCCCTTCAAACTATTCAAGCAGCTTTTGATCTTCAAGATACCATATGTCTCCTTTACTTCAAATGCCATATTAACACCTACAAACCATGCCAAAAACATGTAGTACCTGCAGCAGTACAGTAGCGAAACCCAAGCACATATCTACAACATTCCAAACCTGCTGCACAAGGAAGAGCCAAAGTCAGAACCTCACCTGCACATAAACAAACCAGAAACAATTCAAAACAGAATTTCCCTCCATATATTCTCATAAAACCATTCTCAGAACAGAAATCAAAGAAAGCTAACCACAAAAAAAATCAGTTACACTTCTAACCAACCGCTAACTGAATCATATAACAGAAAAAGTCAGAAATAACTAACATATGACAGAAAATAGAAAATTTCACTTCACCATATAACTAACTTCCAAACCTCTAACTAATTCAGTTTCCTCTATTCCTAGTCAGCATCTCCCAACCTCAATCCTCACCTATCTAACTGAAACCGAACCTCACTCCAAACCTAACTCAACCGAACCTAGCTCATCACCTTATCTATATAACCACCCTTCCCTCCATAATTCAAACTTCACGCCATAATCACCATTTTCTACCTTCACCTTTCTCTGCTTCTCTCTCAACACGCTCATTTTTATCCTCCACCATCACCTTCTCCATTCTCTCATCAACTCTCATCCATCTCCATCACCATCTTCCTCAACCTACATACTCATCTTCAACCTCCTTCAATCACCATCACTTCTGCAACTTCTCTTCTCTCAATTCCCTCACTCTCTCACTAAAGCTCTCACCATTGTTGTACGAGACTTCACCTCGAAATCTCGTTTCAACTGAGCTCAGCCTCCATCAACTCAACAATCTTCAATCATCATCCTCACAATCACTCAATTCTCGCTCCAAAATTCGCTCAAACACGCAACAACAACAACACCAAATTCCAGAAAATCGGAGAAGATAGGGAAGAAGAAGTTATATACGAACAGAAGCAAAATCAAGAAGGTACCTAAAGAGCTCCTCCGTCTTCGCGTTTATTTCGCGTCGACTCCAATCGAAAGCTTCTACTCCGTGAGAACTCCGATTTCTATCTTGTATCTACGATGGGAAGTTCCCCCGGAACTCTTTGATCTTTCTCTTCCTGCGAATTCAGAGGGAGGTGAGGGACGAATTCGTTCCATATTCGCGGCGGCGATTTGAGATCTTGATCGGAGAAGGATGCGACCGTAACCGTTGCGCTGAGAGTATGGTGAGGACGATTGAAAGAAATCTGTTGAGTTAGGTTGCTAGACGGTTGTTTCAGTCTCACCGGAGGAAGAGTTCTCCGACCGCCGCGTGCGTTCGTGAGAGAGGGAGAAGAAGAAGCCGAGAGGTCACAATTCAAACCTTAAATCTCCTTTCATTTTTTAATCTAACTTTGATTTAATTCATTTTGTTTAATTGAAGAAAATCTAAAAACAAAATATGAATAACTCTGGGCCTATCACGAATTTGCCTTCACACCCCCATTTTGGCCCATGCATGTTTTGGCTGAACAAAAACTATAACAAAAATCATTCTGGGCCTGTTACTGATTACACCCTCCCCTGGGCCCACGCATCCTTTCTTTCCTTTACAAAAAATATGAAACAAAAACCTCCTTGGGCCAACTCTGGACCAGGCCTGCGCCCATGCTTTCTACACCACTAAAATCAACATACACCTCCCTGACTCCATTAAAATGTTAGATCTTAGTTTTCTTCACATAATTTTTTCTATTACTTTTAGTTGATAAAAACATAATAATCACCGTTAATTTTGTTAGACTTTTAGGTAATAATTGACATATAAAAATGCAATAAAAAATGTTAGGTTCTTAATTAGGTTTTAGGATAACTTTGACATTTAATTTCCTTCATAAAAAAGTGCCATAAAGAATAGTAGTATTTTCATTCTTTTTACTATATTTTCTACTTGTTCTTTCTCATGCTTTTATGCTATTTTCAATATTCTACTTAGTGCTTTATTTTTCATGTTTCTTTTACTCCTAACCTTAGGTAGAAACCATGACAACATTAGGTAGAAATTCCCATTTTCATTCTTTTTCTTTTTCAACATAAAACATCTAACAAAAATACTTGATTTTAATTCCCATAAAAAATACAAAGAAAATACTTAAAACACTAATAATCAAAGTGAAAATTCTTAAAAAGGGAATGGAAGCTTGAACGTCCCTTGCTTAAGGGAATGTTCGAGTTCTTGGATCTCCCTTGCTTAAGGGTACCATTCAGGCGTAAGTTCCCAACGTTAAAAAACACCAACCAAAGAGTAACTCGAGTTTCCCTTGCTTAAGGGATTTCCTCGAAACACTCAAAATCTCTCTCTCTCATCTCTTTTTCTTAAGGGCATTGTTATCTCCGCTCCATTGCGTCCTAGGCTGTCCCCTTATGCAAGAGCGCGAGCGTTAACTCCGCCCAACTAAAAAACACAAAAACAAACAGAAAATCATGAGCCGAACTACGGCGCTCTAATTCCTGAAAAGGATACGTAGGCATCAAGTCGCGGGGCTTGAACGAGCACATTTGTAAATATTTCCTTCTTTTCCCCGTATTTCTTTTGCATTCATTCGCATATAGACATAGACATAGTACACACCCTTTAGATAGAAACAAACATAGGTGGATACCATCGAGTACGATGGGCGCGAGGGGTGCTAATACCTTCCCCTTGCGTAACCGACTCCCGTACCTTGATTCTCTGGTCGCAAGACCCTGTTCCTTCCTTTGTTAGGTTTTCTGATATTCCTTTCCCTTATGGGATAAATATATTGGTGGCGACTCTGTTCATTTTTTCGCGAGCGTGCGACACCCTGCCCCAAGGTTAAAATAAGGGTTTTTATGATTAGAAAAGAAACTCCTGCTTCAAGGCTCAAAGGGGGTTGACGAGGGTCTATCTCCCTTATATCTCAGGTGTTTGGGGATTTGAAATAATGCCTGTACATCCTCAGTAGGGTTTTATTCAAAAGCACACAATTAGAGATTTTGCATTTTTATTTTTCATCATTCTCCCTCAGCTTTTTGCCTAAGCAAGCGATTAGTAAAGTTGGTATCGATATGCAAGCAAATCATTTTATGAGTGATAACGAATGGATTACTTCAAGACAAACATAAACAATGTATTATGATTTTCATTCAGAAATTAACAAGTTTTTACATGCTAGCAATGCTTAAACAATCAATGGAATGTTACAAATGGAAATGCAATAAAGAACTGAATGGATGCCATTGTTGAGGAGACTTGACTCCGTCTGGACTTATTGCTCTTGAATACTTCTTGCAGTTTTGAGACCTCATTGAGACTTCAATTTATGCATGAACTTCTTGGAACGAATGACACACAATCCTTAGGTGAACGGCTTTGTGCTCCAGCATGGTAGTCACTTAGCATTATCATGTGTTCCTTCCAAACACTTCAGATTACTTCAAAAGGAAACTCCAATGAAGTCACCCAAGAGTTGTAAATTTTTGCCTTACTTTAGGGATTCAAGCAATGTGAGTGATGCTATGCTCAAGATAAGAGTACGTCTTGCTTATCCCTCAATCGGGAGCCCCAAGCATAGATGTTGGAATAGTAATCATCATCATAAATGGAAAAAATCTTGTATGGTCATCAAACTCAAGAGAGCTACTTGTGGTGAAGAGGACCCAATACTCGAATCTTAACCAATTGAAATTCCAACAAACAGGGAAGCAAATGGGCACAAGGCAATAGAATCACATCAATTTGTTTCTCATATTCTTTTTGTCTCCGTTAACAAGCGAAGGCCACTGAGGAGGAAATTATGAGAAAAGGCAACTGAGATATGAAGCAAAACCTTGAGAATGAGAAGCGTTGTGTAGAACACTCTTGATTACTGTCTGGAAAAAGATTCTGACGGAGTCACCCAAGAATTTGTAATGCTTTAGAGGATTCGAGCAATGCGAATGATACAATGCTCAAGATAAGAGTACGTCTTGCTTATCCCTCGATCGGGAGCCCCCAACAACTTCCACATATGTATAAGAGATGATTGCCAATTTAGCTTCAATATCCATCATTAGGAGTGAGAGTGGATGATCCTTGCAATTCTTGACTTCAGGTATTAGGCACAAACACACAATGTCTAACTCAACGGAGTCGCGAACTTTTGTGGCTTCCAAACTTTTCCTCCAGGAGGTGGAATCTTTGTCAATTTCGATAATCTGAAACTTGAAGACTTCAATTTCGAAATTATCCTCATGATGTGAATTCTCCTTACCAAGAATAGGAATCTCAACATTATTTCAAACATTCTGATTCATAAGACCTTCTCATGGGTGAGATTAACATTTGCATTTGTCCTTTGAAGAACTTGTCTCAACTCTTCTTGTCAAATAGAAAAGGCTTGAATAACCTCCATACACTGATTCATGTCAGCCCCCCATTTCCGTTCTTATCTCAGTCAAAACCCCACGGAGTTGGTCCATTATTAACTTTTGAGCACGTAGTGGTGAGAAGTCAACTTTGTTGCTAATCTTGAAATCTTGATAGAAATGGTCCCATAAGTCTCTGAAGGAACTATGAAATGCATGATAGTATGAATGCATGTTTCATTTATGAGAGATCCTAAAGTCCTTTCAACACTTTCATTTTCTTTTCTCCCATTTTTTTTTTGGGAATCAAGGCTTTGTTTTGTATAGAATCTCTTTTCTTTTCTTTTTCCTTTTTTTTTATTTCCTTTTTCTTTTTCTCTTTTTTTTTTGGAAATAGACTTTAGGATCCCCCACAAATGAAGTGGATAAAGCAATGATGTTATGCAATGCAACGGCATGGGATCAAGATCCATATAATCTTAGTAACCATTGTACAATCCTCTGAATAACTGATATAGGTCAGATGTCACGAGATCAAAGGTTCGGCATAGGTACCACACAGTCATAGGAACAAAAGTCACCAACAGAACAAAATAGTCACCAATGGTACCTGTCATGTATATCCCTCCCCACTCACAGGTG
Organism: Vicia villosa; assembly: GCF_029867415.1. Taxonomy (NCBI): domain Eukaryota; kingdom Viridiplantae; phylum Streptophyta; class Magnoliopsida; order Fabales; family Fabaceae; genus Vicia; species Vicia villosa. Next base: position 202,807,431 of record NC_081180.1, on the reverse strand, counting down.
AATCTAGGCCAGGGTAGGTCAAAAAAGCCAACTGAGGATTGAAAGTAGGCGCAATCATACGATATTGCCTCGTTCAACCAAGCTCTGCCCGTGGATACATGATCAGAGCAATCAGACATACGTCTTCTGTCCGTCATGGCCAATCTATTCCTAGTTCCTAAGGTATCACTCATGGCCTGGGTATTGGGCCTTTTACCTCATAGAACATCCCACCCAACCTGCAAAACAAGACAGGAAAATACGTGGCCCCCACGGGGACCCAAAATATAGTCCAGATGCCTGCAGAAAGTAAACATGATATGCAAGCGAGAAATGAACATGATATGCAAGCATATATACAAATAATGCAAACATATAAATAAATAAAGAAACACCCAATAGAACGAAACAAACAAAGGCTAGGATCGACTCGCTAAGTACGGACCCGCAAGAGGTCTAGAGTCCCCAACAGAGTCGCCAGCTGTCGCACGCTCGCGAAAAAAATGAACAGAGTCGCCACCAATATATTTATCCCATAGGGGAAAGGAATATCAGAAAACCTAGCGAAGGAAGGAACAAGGTCTTGCGACCAGAGAATCTAGGTACGGGAGTCGGTTACGCAAGGGGAAGGTACTAGCACCCCTCGCGCCCATCGTACTCGATGGTATCCACCTATGTTTGTTTCTATCTAAAGGGTGTGTACTATGTCTATGTCTATATGCGAATGAATGCAAAATGTAGGGAAAAGAAAGAATTGTACTCGCACGGGCCCTACCCCGCTGCCTACGTATCCTTTTCAGGAATCAGAGTTACCGTAGCTCGACTCACGATTTTTTGTTTGTTTTTGTGTTTTTTAGTTGGGCGGAGTTAACGTTTGCGCTCTTGCATAAGGGATCGACCTACGATGCAATCAAGCGGAAATAACAGTGCCCTTAGGTGCCAACAAGGCAAAAGAAAAAGAAATGATTGGTTTGTGTCTTTTAGGGTAATTCCATGATGACAAAACCCACTACAAGGCTTCGCACCGCTTCCTTACTTTGTTTTAAGGGAATTTATTTGTGACTTAGATCCTACCAAAAAGAGTTTTTTTGAATATTTAGAGAACGCACATCGAGGCCTATGCCACAATCGTTTCTCTAAATAGCGGTTAAGAAATACACCCTTTTTTAAATATTTAGAGAATGCACATCGAGGCCTACGCCACAATCGTTTCTCTAAATAGTGGTTAAGAAATACACCTTTTTTTTGAATATTTAGAGAATGCACATCGAGGCCTACGCCACAATCGTTTCTCTAAATAGCGGTTAAGAAATACACCGAGGCCTACGCCTCAATCATTTCTCCTCCGCTAAGTAGGAAAGAACATACATCGGGGCCTACGCCCCAATCATTTCTTTCCTACTACGAAAAGAAAAAAACGGTATGATCCTTATCAGTATTTATTAAGTTTTTTAAGATTGAAAAGAAAAAGAGATGAGAAGGGAACTAAACCTATTTTCTAATCTAATGTTTGTTGTTTTGTGAAAGTCTAAATCAAATGCTAACATACTAATGGGATCGATTCTAAAAGGAACATATGAATGGTATTAACAAAGTAGGCCTAAAATATGGCCGAAAGCTAAACATCAAAATCACATGTCAAAAATAACATGGAAATGGTACAAAAACATAAAGGAAACGATTCGAGCATTAGTGCAAAATTAACCAAAAAATACTACTATTTTTTATGAGTTTTTAGTGTTAAGGGAGTTCTAATTCAAGCCTAATTTGTACTAAAAACTAAATCCTAATAAGCCTAAACTAGTATTTTTATTGCTTTTCCATGTCATTTTTATTACCTAAAAAATATGAAGCATTAAGTAAAAACCTAAGATCTATCTAAAAGAAAAGGTAAATTATGGGGGTGAATGTTAAAATTGATGGTGTAAAGGGAGTAAGATGGCGCAGGCCCAGGGATTGAGGCCCAAAGCTGTTAGTTTTTTTTGTTCAATTTTTATCAACAACGATGGTGGTGCGTGACTGGGCCAAGGGGTGTGAACCGTAGCAATTCAGCATCAGGCCCAGATCTGATTGAATGTTTTTGTTTGCAAAAAAGAAAGTGTATGGGCTCAGGGGAGATAGCAATTCGTTGGCCCATGGCTATTGTCCATCATCATATTTTTTGAGATGCCAAAAACACTGTGAATTCAATTAATCCAAATTCCTAATAATCCCAACCTAATCACGTACTTTAAACACAATTAATCCTAGTTAATCCTAATTAAACTAATTAAAACCACTATTAAGAAAAGAATGAATTAAAAAAGGAATTAGGTTAAGAGATGTGACCATTCGTCTCTCAAACGTATCTCCTTCCTCCCTGTGCGAACGACGACGGCGCTCTCTCCATGATCTTCTCCGATCAATCTCGCCGGCGAGCTTCCATCGTTATTGTGGACAAACTTTTGTCTCTTCTGACCCTCTCGATTCAGACCCTCACTCGATTCTCCTATCAAATCGCTCGTCTCTCGCTCTCACTCAATCTACTCTCTTCTATGTCCGTGATGAAGGTCGTTTTAGATGCTTGCCGCCGGAGACCGTTGTCATTTGCGAAGGTGATGTTGCATATTGGATCGTGAATCGTGATGATGATTGGTGCGATGAAGATGTGATCATCGATGCGAGTTCTGAAGTCTCAAGATCGACGATGGTGATATTCGTTGAGGACTGATTGAATCTTGTTGTTGTAGTATTGTTGCTTCAGTCGCGACAAGAGAGATGGAGATGATGATTCACGGTTGTCATGAAGCTGGGATGAAGAACAAGGTTCTTGCAGATCGAAGCGTGAAGTACGTTGATGAAATTTCAGAGTGAAGTTTGAAGGTGGTTAGAGGTGAGTTCTCTTCTTCTTTCAATCCTCTCTTTCTGTGAGTTTCTGTTACGCGGATGATTGAAGAAAAGCGCGAATTTTCTTTACAGGATTTTTGGAAGAAGAAAGAAGTGTGTATTCAATTGAAGATTGATGTTGGTTATGGAGAGGCTTGAAAAGGAAGGTTGATGAAGTTGTGAAGGCGAAGATAGCAGAGAGTTAGGATTGAAGGTTCAGAAAGTTGATGGAGATGAAGTCATGAAGACGGTGAGGTTGCAGAGAGACTGAATAATAGGGAGAATGGAGTGTGAGGTGGTTGAGTAGGTGTGAGCGATGGTGAAGAACTGAATAAATGGTGGAGAGTGGAAGAGAAGATGATGAATCTGAATGAAGGTGATGAGGTGAAAATGGTGTGTAGAGCTTCTTTGAAGGGTGGTGGTTCTGATTTATAGAAGTGAAGGTTAATCGGTTAAAAAGGTTAGTGATTCTGTTATTGATGTTTGGGATTGGTAACTGAATCAGTTAAATTCTGTTAGGGACTGTTAATTCTATTAGAATGTAGTTAGGGATGTTTGAAGGTTTGTTACTTGAAAAGAGCGGGGAGATTTTGGTAGTTATAGGTTCGTTAATTCTGTTGGAGTTTTCTGTTAGGAGAAGTTGTTTTTTCTGTTATTAGTTATGCGGGTTAGTTATAAACTGATAGGTTAGTTTTCATGATGCAGTGTGAAAGGCTTAGGCTGGTCTGAGTTGAATATATTATATGGTTTTGAAACTGACTTGGTGTTGAAGTTTGTGGCTTTCTTTGCTACTGTTAGTGATTCTTGGTAGTACTTGGGGCTGGTTGTGATATTGCATATGTGTTATTTGCAGGTCTAATATTGGTAGCAAAGAAGCGTAATGAAGGCAAAGTGGAGATCATGAAGGCAGCTTGGTAGATTTCGGGTTGCAAGGCCGGTATCATTTGCAGATGGTGACAGGTTGATGGGCTGCAATGTACAAGACAGGGACTAGGTCGTGGAGAGGTAGACGAAGGTTTCGGTACAGCCAGAAGTTGACATGAAGGGCTGAGTTAAAACTGTTTTGAGGTATGTATTGGTTTTAAAGTATGGTGCTAATGGTTACATACTATTTTTGAGTATTGATGGGTAGGATTAGGACTGTGATGGTTGATGTATGAGTTTATTATGACTAGTAGGATGTTAGAATGTTTTTTTTGGTTTTGTTGAATCAAGATTGAAATGTACAGGGCTGGATGTTTGGGATAACAGTTAGAAATAGTATGGCTGTGTGAATGTATGGTGAGCTTTGAATATGTTGAACGCTTATGTACTGTTTCTGATTCTGCAGGTCCATGGCTTAGTTTCCACCGTAGGCTTTGGCCAAGTGGTCTTGGAAACAAAATCTCCAAAGTAAATGCCTCCATTTATTTGCATATGAGAAAAGCATGGTGAAGATAAAGATCCAGAGAAGAAAGGCAATTGGGTTTAAGAAGTAAACAGTCAAGGTCAAAGGTCAATGGTCCGGTCAACATAGTCAATGGTCAACAGTTGACCAAAGTCAACTGTTGATTTTTTTCTGTATAGTTTTTTGTAATGTAGTGATTTTCGTGCAACTGAACATGGCTTTTGTAATATCTTGTAATGGAATTTGAAATGTAATGTTTTTTCTCATACTTCCAAATAAAGTTTGAATTATCTCTTTCCCCTTTAATTGAAACTAAGATGTTCCAACATTTAGATTCAAACTTCCATCCAGGTGAATTGCACCGTAAGTAGAGGATAGATACAACCTTCAATGAATGAGTGTACCCGATTGAGAATTAATCCATGCTTGCACTTTTAACCTCTCAAAAGCAATCACCTTTCTCCCTTGAAATAGCAGTATTAATGTGGACCAATAACTTGCAATTGAAAGAGGCCAATATTCATGAACCAAAAGCCCTGATTCCATATTTCAACCAACTTGTCTGTAGTAGGAACCTTAAACCAGTAAGAACCCGATTCACCAGAGGATTTTTAATCCCATGCTTTTAGATGTTTATTTAATGAATGAATGCGATGTCATATTAATGCCCTAATGGAGTATGCAGATGAATGCAAAAGTCTAAGCCAGTTAAAATAAGTTAGGGGTAGGACAAATTTGGGGTATGACACGCGTAATGAAGCCTAATTTTGCTAAAGGCCCAAGATCTAACTATTTAACTCCATAACGCACAATTACAAGGGTTGGACAATTTTTCAGAGAAAAAACATGTTTTCAAGGCTGGAGAGCTCAAGATATCAGCGTGGATTCATATTTTCAAGAGTTTTTCACAATTGAAGATTGATTCCTCCAGAATTTCTATAATGACAACACTTTCTTATTCATTTTTGTTTTTTGTTATGAGTAGCTAAACTCCCCATTGCTAGGGGCTGACCCTGATTCTAATTTTTGTTTTATTGATGCAATGACAATTTAGTTTTTCATAATCGTTGATTTGTTCTTACATTTGTTCTTAAGGCTTTAACCGTCGGAAGAACGTATTTTAAATTTATATGAATAATTTAAGCTGGACAGCAAATATTTGTTGATCTGTGTAAGAACATATGATAATAAATATTACCTAGGACAAGGGATATTTTATCTTATCCAGAAATTCTCGTTATTTGAATGTTGGATCATAATCGTAATTGCCTATGGACATAGTAATTAGGTGGTGATGTCAAAGATCTTTTCACTAAGGACTTAGGATTAGATGCCCAAGAGGATCGATGATCAATTGATTTGAATTATGTTATTGTGTTGATAAGTCGAAATTGTTACAGGAAGAATCATTCACTAAACCCTAACAATCTACTCATCTCTGTTCATCGTTTAGCTATTTTATTCGCTTACTGTAATTGCCATTTTAGTCATAATTTTACCAACCAAACAAAACACCAAAGCTTTTGTTTAATTGAAATTGTCTAACAATTTTGTATCGTCAAGCAGTCCTTAAGATTCGATACTTGGGATTTTCCTATTATTACTACATAGGCAGAATAATACACTTGCTATTTTCTCTATCAAGTTATTGGCGCCGCTATTGAGGACTGCCAAATATAATAGAGTTTTTAGATTTATTTCAATTAGAATTGTGTTGCTCTACAACTAAGATTTTATTTTCTATTTATTTGTATAGTTTATTTTTCACTCTGTCCGTTATTAATCCTGGTATAATCTTTATATGCGAGGTAAGACCTCAGCTAATTTTCACTTTGACGCAGAACCAGAAAGATCCTTGCGCGCTAGGCTCCGACAAGCAAAGCAAGTAAGACCTGCCGCTTCAGAGTTAGAAACGTCCACTCTGGAACAAGAAAAAGAGGAAGAAGTTTCTATACACTCTGAACATTCTGATTCAGATTCAGAGTCAAATACAGAGACAAAACCAGAGATAATAATGGCTTCACCTCAAGAAAGGCTTCTTGGGGACTATGGTGGAGCAAATGCTCCGGAAGGTCGGTTGACTATTGTAAATCAATCAGTTAATGTTACAAATTTTCAATTACAGTACCCAACAACAATTCGACAGCTGGAAAAGAGACCTTTTACTGGAAAAATAAATGAAGATGCAAATAAGTATTTGCAAAGGTTTCTTACTATGAGCACTACTTTTAAAAAGGAAGCTAAACCGGTGATTAAGTTACCTTACCCTAAGAGAGTGACAAAGAAGGATCCAAAAGAGAAGAACTTTGAGAAATTTAACACAATGTTCAAAAAGTTAGAGATCAATATGCCATTTTTTGAAGCACTCGAACAAATTCCATTGTATCAGAAATTCATGAAAGAGATAATGTCCAAAAAGAGACCAATAAGAGATGAGCCGGTTATCCTCAATGGAAAATGCAGTGCAATATCACCAGATAGGAAAATACCAATTAAGCAGAAGGATCATGGGTCGGTCGCAATACCATGCACTATAAAAGACAAAGCTTTCAAGAAGGTTCTAATTGATTCGAGGTCTAGTGTGAGCCTAATGCCATTATCCATATTTCAAAAGCTTGGAATTGGAAAAGTGAGCGATAGATGAACAAAGTTAAAATTTGCTAATCACACCATAAAGGAATCCTATAGGGTAGCTGAAGGTGTACTGGTGGAAATAGACAAATTTATCTTTCTAGTTGATTTTGAAATCATGGATATTTCGGAAGATGAAGAAACCCTCATCATTCTTGATCGACCATTCATGCTCACTAGCCGATGGAACTTTGACATCGAAAAAGGTACCTTGACTTTGAAGACATTTGATGAGGAAATAACTTTGAAAATGTGTGAGATCAAGAAGCAAGGGGAAGAAAAAAATAATTGTTCTCCAGTTGGCATGATGAGAACATATGGGGAAAACCATGTCCTGAGACCTCAACCAGAGAAAGTTTCAAGCATCATCTCTCATTTGGTGGCATATTCTTCAACTTCAATTTCAACAAACAACAAGGTGTGGAAGATGAAATATTTTGGGGGATTAAAAGTGAAGTTTGTGATATTTTAGGGGACCCCAAACATATTTAATCCTTGTAAATATTCTTAAAATTCCAGCAAATTTCTGAAACGATACAATATTTTTTTTGAAAAATAAAAATTTTTAGATTTTTTTGGGTTTAAGAGGTATATTGGTCTAATTTCCAATGGGTAGGGATGTTATTTATAAGGAAATTTATCAATGTACCCTTGTACATTCTTCCAAGCCCTATGCGAAATTTCTAAAATGCCCACTATTTTCGAAGATGTATATTCGGATGCACCAAATCTCCATTTTAACCACAGGTTAATTCGGAGATGTATCTTCAAAGGGCTTTGTAGGATGTGTTCGATGATATATATCAGAATAAATCATTTTTTTAATTCAAAAATCTAATTCGGAGATGCATCTCTGAACTAGGTGAGCATATTTAAAGCTCGCGCCAGACTCTCCCTCTTTTCCTTATTCATTTTTCAGAAACTCAAAACTATCTCTTCTCTTTACCTCACTCTACCCATTTCCAATTGCAACTCAATGTCAAGTTTGGAAGCAACATTTATTTGTATCTTGCCATTCCCAACTCCATCTAACTACTGCATTCAACATCAGGTCGCTTTACACCCTCATCAACACATTTTTGAGTAAGTTTCTCATTTATCTTATTTTGATTTTTGATTAATGTATTATCTCAAATATGATAGTTTTAGTTTAATAGATATCACTAGAATTTAAAATGGATTACGTGTAGACTCTATTTATAGGATTTGGATGAGTTTTGGTGATACTTGGATGGCTAGGGCAATTGCAAATAAATTGTGCCATTAAAGCTGGATGAAGCTTTTTTTTCAGAGATGTATCTTCGAAGTGTTCTGTTTCAAGTTTCTGGAGATACATCTCTAAACTCTTTCGTTCCTCATATACTAATCTCGTTTATTATGTTTTTCAAGGTCTATGGCTGAAAAACAATGAAAGGTTGAGACTCGGGCGACCCACCCTAACCACGTCTGCTCATCACGTGAGGGCTCGTATGCATGAGGAGGCTAGAGCCGTCCCCTTAGACCTCACGATAGAGAGGCGTCGATCTCTAGAAATCGATTATCACGAGGTTTGGGATCCTAGAATCGTGCACACCATGATGAAGTTTCCCTAGTTGCACCGTAGGTCCCCGTTACCGAGGATGCCCACTTGTAAACCCTTTTCTAGGAGGACCCAGAGACACTTCTTTATTGATATACTTTGGAGAGCATGTGGCTCCGCATGTTTGGGACAGAGAGGTATATTTTTCAACGGTGCTATTTTTTATTTTGTAATCAAATTTAAATCGAAGGAGATTGTTATATTTTATTTTCAATAGGAATGTGAATGTTTGAAATATGTGAACCATGCAAGAAAGATTCACAATCTGTGAACCAAAGTGCATTCTAGAACTCTAGTTTGCAGGTATTTGTGCTTCCGAGTACACCACCATCAACCATGGCATGGAGGCTCCATTTGTTGAAAGATGGCATAACGAAACGTCATATTTCTACCTCCTCATTGATGAGATGACTATTATATTAGATGATGTAGCTTGCCTCTTACACCTTCCCTTTAGAGGAAGGTTACTTGATCATTCTAAGATCAACACGTCTGATGCAGTGGATATGATGGTGGCTTATTTTGGAGCTGACCATGCGAAAGAATTTAAGTAATGTAGAAACACCAAGAGTGCATATGCCAAGTTTTCTTGGATGGTGGATATTTATGGAAACAACTTGAAGATAGCCAAACACCCGAACGATGATGATCATTGGATTGCCTACCACATGTAGTGTGCCCTGAGGTGCGTCTTCGTGTTCTTGGTTGGAACGTCCATGTTTAAGGACAAAAGTGCAACCTACGTGGATGTGACTTACCTCAAATATTTTATCGACTTGGAGTCCATTCACGAGTGGAATTGGGATGGAGCGTGCTTGGTTTACCTGTACTCCAATCTGAGTGAAGGTTGTAAATGGACGAAAAAGCAAATGACAGACACATGCACCTTGATTACGGTAATTTCCAAATGAAAATTCTAGTAACACATGATGGATGTCGTATCGGATGTTATGACATCCACTTCAGAACTGATTATAAAATTTCGCAGAGTAAACAAAAACAGTAAAGAACACAGATGATTGTTTATCCAGTTCAATGTACAACAACACCTACTCTGGGGGCTACAAAACCAATGAGGAAATCCACTATAAGCAGTATTAATTCAGAGCTAAACTACCTGTTTACAACTCTCCACTTAAGACCTACCCAATGCAATTTCAATCTAGTGCTAGACCTGAGTCCCTACTCACTCCCCCTCAATCACAACAGTGATAACAAACAGAAAACTATGAAAAGAAAATTGAAGACACACTTCAAACAAATCTTGATCTTACTTAAAAGCTTCAATCAAGAGACACAACACTCATGCTTAAAAGCTTAGAGTGACACAACAAATTACAACTCAAAACACCCTATTCCAATACAATCATCAAAGTGACAATTGCTTGGATTACAAGTAAACACTAACACAAACACACGTGAAAATAAACACAATGCACAGAATTCTTCACGCCAAAAACTCTGCCTCTGAAAGTAGGATTAGCAATCTTCTTATAGGTAGCACTTGGGACAAAATATTATATGATGATTTCAATCTTTAAAGGCAACCTTGATTTAGGTATCCTCGGAATCGAGGGACTTTGACTATTTTAAGGCAACAAGCAACAAGGCAACAAGGCAACCAGAGGGATTACCCTAAAGGTGTGTGTGTGACACAATCACGTGGTTACATTCAGTTATTTATCTTGTAATTAGGCAAACTAATTTAATTAGCAGGCTTGTCACTCCCTATTATTACTAACCACGGCAATTAATATTACGGAAATTAAAGGCAGAAAAGATAAATTCCTACGCTATTACAATAAACACCTGTGGGCAGAAAATAAAAGGCAGGAAAGTAAAATGCGGAAAGTATAAAGGCCTTAATTACTATTACATCAAAAATTGAATGAGCAACCTATACACCTTCTAGAATTTAAATGACAGAAATTAAATAATTAAATAAATGTCATAATTAAATAAAGGCAAAAGTTAAATGACGGAAATTAAATAAATAAATGCAAAATTAAAATAAAGGCACGCGACATCATAGAGTGTGGGATGAGAGGAGAAATTCGCAAATAAATTAAGTTAGAAAAATTAGGGTTAACAAACCTAAACCTTTAAAAAACCTTATGATATTAAATTAATTATTACGGTAAAAACCCTAATCATAAACCTACAAGGTTTATTTAAGAAACCTTACTGTGACCTAAAAAGGTTTGTGAGGTTTGAAATTGTGTTAATGGGTAACACCTACCAAGATGATTTTTTAGGGTTAAAGGCAGAGGTTGGTGATGAAACCTAAAATGAATAATTATTATTAAAACCTAAATTAATCAGTAAACCTAAAATTATTAGCCTAAAATAGTTAGCCTAAAATTGATCAAATATCATCTAGTTAACCTAAAAATTAAAATTAACCTAGATTTTAAATTAATTTTAAACATTAAAATTTTACTAAATTAAATTAGTTGTCCTAAAAAACTAAACTAAAAAAAAAAACTACCAATTAAAACATTAATCCTAATGTTACTGATTACTTAAAAAAGTATTAATAGGATTAACTAAAAGTAAAAATAATAATAAGAAAAAAAACTAACAAAAGAAAAGAAAAACAAAGAGCATCAAAACAAATAATAAAAAACCTGATGGTGTACGATCTAGTGTATGAGGGCGCTGGTGATCTATGGTGCGCACTCGTTCTTAGTCGTTTGATCTGCATCTAGACGTGATTGGATGGTGGGTATCTGAGGTCGCATGATAGTCTGCTTGGGGTGTCGCACCGGATCAGCGAACAAATATTGGTTTTAAAAAATATGTCCGCTACCTGGGTTTGAACCCAGATCTTTGGGATTACCAAAGCCTCACGTTTCCACTCAGCTGCATTCATTAAGTCATCTATGCATTACCACCAATTAAATAAATATGAAAAATGAAATTATATTAGAATTCAAACAAAGTCAAAAGTGGCCCCCCTGGGTACTGCACAAGCCAATCAAGAGATGAGAGAGGAATGGAAAATGTTGACTGGCCACTCAAAAGGGCCCACGCGTGATGGGAACGGGAGAGAGAAGACGAGCTTCTTGACCAGCCAATACCATCGTGACACGCATGCCGTCTTCTTCCTCCAGCCTAGGTCGAGTTTCCTGTGGATTCTATCATGGAATTTGCTGCGAATATTGTTACGAAAAACCCTTTGGAAATTCTGTAATTTCGAAACCTGCAAAAACATGATATGAATAATGATAAAATCAACCCAGATCTCATAAACAACGTGCTAGGAGTTCATTGGTGGCATCGTCTTGTACTGGAACATTCTCTATGTATGAAAACGAAAGCCTTCCTCTTCAATGCCCTAACAATGGTTCTAACTAAACCTAAACAACATCACAAACACATTAAAGGCACCAAATCGTATTGAAACTTGTTGGGTGGCAAAATACGAAAAATTAAATTTTGAATAAGCGTGAACAAGCAACTAAGGAGATCAATGTGTCTTATGAATCAAAGAGGGACGTGTACTTACTCTTTCTTACCTTAGGAATCGCATGAGACAATTATCTTGGCTTGAGGAAGACCGTAATGCAAGAACTCATAAGCCCTAGTTTCTTTGATTTATTTTGGAAGCTTGGTTAGGGTTTTTGCTCAGATTTTTCCGTCCCCTTGTGGCTGCATATGTTGGCTATATATATATATATATATATATATATATATATATATATATATATATATATATATATATATATATATATATATATATATATATATATATATATATATATATATATATATATAGGAGAGAATTAGGTCTAATAACATGGAGAAAAATCTTGCTTTCATTAGGAAAATATTTGATTTGTAATTTGCATGCAAAGTTTCTATTCTTGGCCAAAACCTCTCCATAACCTATGAACGAAATTTGGACTTCCATGAATGAATATTTGGGCCATCTTGATCGATTAAAATTGATTAGACATCAAATCTTTGATTAAAAATAATTTTTCATATTTTATAATGATTTATTCAATATTTAAATGAATTAAAATTCAAGTAAATAAGATAAATATCATAAATATAAAATAATAAGTTTAAAGATCATTTTGAGGCCCATGGACAAGTTTAGAATCCATATTTTAGGCCCAATAGTTCAAGACATCAAACTTCTCCATTTTGCCTTAAGTGCGTTTCTTCAAAATTGGCCAACTTGTGCAAGTCATAACTCATTCAATTTTTATCGTATGGAGATGATCTATGACTTTTTGAAAAGCTCAAGATGTCTTCTACAAGCCACTTTGGAACATATTTTTCATTTGGAGATTTTATCTTGATGATATTGCTCCTGACAAAAAATAACTTTTTGCGAGCATCTAGAAGGACCTGTAATGTTTTGACTTATATCTCTTATGCGGAAGCATTTCTTGACCTTGGGCCCAACATCAAAGTTGTAGAGAATGAAATTTCCTTGAGAATAGGCTTTGGTTGGGAAATTTCTGATAAAGTATGAGAGAGATATGATCAGTCAAAGTTGGGTTGACTTTCTCTTATAAACCCTAATTTAGAAACTTTTCCTTTTGATGATTTTTGAGCTTTTCTGGATGAATCATGATCAACTTTTGATCAAATGATGAATGTAACTTCAAAATATTGATGTTGACCAAAAATCAGGAGTTTTGACTGTGATTTGACCATAGTTGACTTTTAGGTCAACAGGTCGACTGTTGACCTTTTGAACTGTTGTTTGAGCAATCTTATGAATCAGAGCTTGCAGCTTGGCATGAGGATCCTTTGAGGCCTATGAAAGACCATAGATTCCATTTGAGGCCTTGACTTATCCTTTTTCACCAAGAAATTCAAAACCCTAGTTTAGGAGTCTTTGATTAGGAGAGAGATTGCATGCTTCCTTCTTGTGTATCTTTGAGCATTTGAAAGTCAGATGGACTGAAATATGAGTAAATATGATGGGCAAATTTTGGGGTATGACAGGTACCTTAGGAACACTAGCAGTCAGCTTGCTAGTTGTGGGCTTCTTCCTTAGTGGAATGTCTTGAACATCAACATCAACATTAGAGTCAGATTCAACAATAGCTTGAGCCTTCCTTTTCTTGGGGACCACTTTGCTCCAAGATTTGGTAGGACCAACAGAAACACTCTGAGATACAGCTCTGCTCTTAATGAGACCTGTAGAGGTACTTTTCTTCTTGATATAGTCAGCAGAGGGACTTTTAGGAGCAACCTTTCTCTTGAGAGAACTTTGTACAACAACTTTACCTTTCCTTCTAGTCATGAGCCTTTTGGCTATGGCAGGGTTCACAACAGCTACCAGATCATTATCAGAGTAGTTATCAAGGTCCACAACATGTGTGCCTGTACTTGTAGCAGTATCTATACCAGCATCAGCACCAGTATTCCTAATTTCATTGACATCCTTAGTGACATCTGCATTATTATAGTCTTTATGAACATCATCATCATTATCTTCCTCCTCAGTCATTTGTACACCACCCTCAGGAGTGTGTACATCATCATCAACCACGTGGGCATCATCATCATTAGATGGCTTTCCTATGATGTTTGCCCTAGGTACAACAACGGGTTCAGGAATCACAGTTTGCAGAGGAACGGATATCCTAGGGACCTGATGTTGTTCATCCAAGATACGAGTAACAATTTCGGTAATGGCTCCGTGAACATACTTTGATCCTTCCTTGGGTAAGTTCGCACGAGAAGTGGACAAAGAAGAATTATAGTCCTTAGCTTGAACATTTTCCTTGGGTATTCTTGCATGTGGAGTTCGAGATTTCTTGATCTTCAGATCATTAGCACTAACCATTTTTAACGGAGCAACATCAAGAACTTGATTAGGGTTAACCGATTCAGTTCTTGGATCAGAGTCAGGAGCATCGGTAGGGAACAACTTCTTGGGAGAGGAAGAATCTGATTATTTTGACATCTTGAAGTATTTCAGAACAATTATTGGGACACGATTGTGGAGAGTCAGAGAACAGTTCAAGAACAAATTTAGGTTGTTGAAGACAATAGGATAGAGAGTAGCCTTTTGGTGAGATGGAGAAATAAGAGAGAACTTGATATAGTAATCAATTAGGGGATATTTCAAATATTGAATAATTAAAAAACCTAAAATATATTCCCCAAATATAATTAATTGCTATAATTCTTCATGAGGGCAAATGCCTAACTTACCCTTTAACTTTTCAAATTGATTTGCATCTAAGGCCTTTGTAAAAATATCAGTAGTATGTCGATCAATGGCCATATGGAAGATCATCATATTTACAGCCTAATTTGTGACAAGGAAGATCGTGTTCTTATTGCTTTCTTGATTTCCCAAGATGATTTGTGAAGCATCTGCTCTCACATTCCAGGCTTTTGAAGCTTGGTCTATTGTCAGTGGCTCCTCCTTTAGATGAAATCCATGATCAATAGATATCCCCCTTGGTACCACGTTCCATGTTGTACTTCCCTTGAATAGGTCGAATTCCTTTTTCATATCTCTAGTCCAGATGTCATGAATAAGAACCACCATTATCTTCTTTAGGTCAAGGTTGCATATAGTCCAGGTAGTTGAAGATGTTTCCCATGATCTTCTGATAGCTTCTGGTAGTTGATTCCCAACTATAATCTCCTTATGGAGAACACTTTGAATACTGAAAGATGAGCCTTTACCAATTTCAGAGGAACCTTTTATCTCAGTGCACACACTTGATTCTTTAGCATATTTAGATGTTAAGACATTTGTTTTGACATTCCCATAAACTACTGAGATAGTAGTCTCACCTTTTTCCAGAGCATCAATCTTCATTATTAGGTTCTTGCTTATAGCAGGGTTGATCTCCTCTTCTCCGGGACCTTCATCTTGTTTAGGTATCCTTCTTTTAGAACTTCCTGTTTTGCCTATGGAATTCTTTTCATTTAAGCCAAAACCTGAGTGTTCAATGTCACCATATAACTCATGCTGAGGTGGCTCTATTCTGGCCAGATTTTTTTGTTGAGAGATCTTCCTTCTGGTAGGTGCACGAGGTTCAGGACATGTGGACCTCAAGTGACCTATCTTGCGGCATTGATGGCATCTCTTGACTGAGAGAGATGTACCCTTTTCTTGATGTTTTTCCAGATGTTGGAGCCTTTGATTAGACATATTTTGCTTCATCTTGTTAGGAATGACTCTTACCTCTGACTTCCTGATATTTATAGCTTGATTACTTCCCATTGTTGCCTGTTTGTTAGATCTTATGTTTAGCAACTTTCTCTCCAAGGCAGCAATGTTTGACAGGAGACTTACTCTTTCTTCTTGTAGAAGTGCATGAGCATTCTTATACTCCATTAATCTTCTACACAGTCTTTCATTCCTTAGGCAAGTGTTAGAGAAACCAGCAGCAAGTTCACTAATGGTGAGTTCTCCAACATAAGACTCATCATCATGTTCATCCACTTCTTCAACAAGATTCTTTATCTTGGTAAAGGAAACTTTTGGTTTCACAAGTCTTTCTTGATGATTACCCTCAATTTCTTCTTTGGCCATAGAACATGCAGAGGAGTAATTTGAGGTTTTAGGCTCCCATAAGTAGCAATTATCCTTATATCTATATCCCTTCATGACTTCCTCATTTTTTCCATTGGTGACAACACATCCTTCTTTAGTGAATCTGACATTGAACCCTTGATCACATAGTTGACTGATACTAATAAGATTTGCAGCTAGTCCTTTTACCAGCAAGACATTATCCAGATTAGGGACACCAGAACCTTCTAACTTTCCAACACCTATGATTTCTCTTTTTGCTCCATCACCAAGGGTCACATACTTAGTGGAATGGGGTTTGATATCTACCAAGAGGTTCTTCATTCCAATCATATGTTTTGAACAACTACTGTCAAGATACCAGTCTTCTTTGGCAGATACTTTTAGAGAGGTGTGACTATTAGAGCAACACTCTTGGCCACCCATTGTTGATTCTTGACAGGAGTAACCTGTTTGGGTTTGGCTTGGCGAGTATTGTTAGGATATCCAAATATTCTGAAGAAAAATGGCTTTATGTGTCCAAATCTTCCACAATAGTGACACCTCCATCTTTGAAATTTCCTCTTTGTCTGGTTCATGCTTCTGTTTCCATGATGTTGTGACATTGGTCTTGACATCAGGTTTGACATATGAGCTTCAGGATTTGACCTTAAAATGGCGTCTGATTTACCCACAAATCCTATTCTAGACATGTCTCCTGATCTCTGTCCAACATGCAAAATTTCTTCTAGGGTGTCAGTTCCAGTGTTCAGCATTCTGACAGATTTTGACATCTGATCAAGCTTGGAGTTCAACATGCTAATTTCACCATTGAGTGAGTCTATGGTTGCAAGATGCTCTTTCTTCTCAGTTTCCAACTCCTTTATGAGTTTCTTTTGCTTCTCCACTTGTTTACAAACTTCATCACTCCTGACACTTAACTCTTTGTATGAGGCTGCAAGCTCATCAAAGGTCAGTTCATCTTCACTGGAATCATCATCAGATGCACATACACTCGTTAGTGTTGTGATGTGTTTTGCAGTTTCTTCTTCAGACTCACTCTCAGAGTCTCCATCAGACCAAGTGATAGATAGCCCTTTCTTTTGCTCCTTGAGGTAGGTGGGCCATTCAGTTCTAATGTCTCCATAGCCTTCACATCCATGGCACTGGATCCCTTTGCCTTGGTTGGGCTTCTCTTCAGATTTAGATATTCTACTAGAGTCACAAGACTTGCTGTTGTTAGAGGGAGTGTTCTTGACGTTCGGTCTGGATTTCTGATATATTCTTTTAATAAACTTGTTGAATTGTCTTCCAAGCATGGCTATGGCTTCTGATAAATTTTCATCACTTCCACCATTGCTTTCTTTTGAGTCCCCTTTAGTGTTAGATACAAACGTTATGCTCTTGTTCTTCTTTTCAACATTGTCACATATACTCATCTCAAATGTTTGGAGGGAACCAATGAGTTCATCTACCCTCATTTTGCTGATATCCTGAGCTTCTTCTATAGAAGTAACTTTCATAGCAAATCTCTTAGGCAGAGATCTGAGGATCTTTCTCACCAGCTTTTCTTCAGACATTTTTTCTCCTAAGGCTCCTGAGGCATTGGCAATTTCAAGAGTATTCATGTAAAGATCATGAATGGTCTCATCCTCTTTCATCCTGAGATTTTCAAACTTAGTAGTTAACATCTGAAGTCTAGACATCTTCATTTTGGATGTGCCTTCATGAGTTATTTTGAGAGTATCCCAAACATCTTTGGCCAGTTCACAGTGCTGCACAAGTCTGAATATATTCTTGTCTATTCCATTGAACAACGCATTTAGAGCCTTTGAGTTGCCCAAAGCCAGCTCGTCCTCATTTTTGCTCCATTCTTCTTCGGGTGTTAACATAGTTATTCCATATTTATCTTTCTTCGCAGGATGTTCCCATCCTTTGTTCACAACTCTCCAAGCCTTGATGTCCACGGACTTCAGAACGGTTACCATACGATGTTTCTAGTAGTCATAGTTAGATCCATCCATAATGGGTGGTCTATTCCCAAATACTATTACATCCTTGTCCATAGTACCCGAATTTATTGTCCCTAGATCTCACCCAGAAATAAACAGGCTGGGTGCCTGCTCCGATGCCAATTGAAAATTCTAGTAACACACGATGGATGTTGTATCGGATGTTATGACATCCACTTTAGAACTGATTATAAAATTTCGCAGAGAGTAAACAAAAACAGTAAAGAACACAAATGATTGTTTACCCAGTTCGGTGTACAACAACACCTACTCTGGGGGCTACCAAGCCAGGGAGAAAATCTATTATAAGCAGTATTAATTCAGAGCTAAACTACCCGTTTACAACTCTTCACTTAAGACCTACCTAATGCAATTTAAATCTAGTGCTATACTTGAGTCCCTACTCACTCCCCCTTAATCACAGCAGTGATAACAAACAAAAAACTATGAAAAGCAAATTGAAGACACACTTCAAACAAATCTTGATCTTGCTTAAAAGCTTCAATCAAGAGACACATCACTCATGCTTAAAAGTTTAGAGTGACACAATAAATTACAACTCAAAACACCATATTCCAATACAATAATCAAAGTGACAATTGCTTGGATTACAAGTAAACACTAACACAAACACACGTGAAAATAAACACAATGCACAAAATTCTTCACGCCAAAAACTCTGCCTCTGAAAGTAGGATTAGCAATCTTCTTATAGGCAGCACTTGGGCCTTGGGCCTTCCAAACATAAATTAGGGTTAACCAAGTTAACCTAATTTCCACATCATCAGGGTGTTCACACAAATGCTGTAGACGAGATATTTTAGCGCAAATCATACAACACAAAATATATAGTTTCCTAAATTGTAGCCTGAGATAAATAAGGAAACATAACAGCTAAAATATAACAGCTACTATTGTCAGATACTGATGTCATGAAATCGAGCATGACATCCAACCAAAACCTGTATTAGCTAAACCATACAATCCTGCACAACATTACACATAGCATGTCATAACATTAGTCGAGACATCACACACAGGAATGTTTTACCATAAAATGCAGCCAATATAAAAGCATATACGCCAAATCCTACTAGTAAGTTACAAACAATTTTTTTCCACACTTGTTACTAACTTTTTTTCTTATTATTTTTCAGGTATGGATCCTTGCCCACTATCACCGCATTCATAGGTTTATACGTGACCCATTCTATACTGATGATTATCCATTTGCTTGCGGTATATCCCTAGCAGAGGGGATAATGCAGTCTTATCGTTCCATGTGTATATTGAACGAACTCAGCATGATGACATCGTCTGGATGCCATACAATAGTCATCCGGAAGGAATTTAATTCGACCACATCTCCTTATAATCTGGATAGTTGGCATGTGGGACTAATATGATGTGCAGGTATCTTCCTAAGAAGTGCATGCGACAGTTTAGGTAAGTGCAGATCATTTTGAGGCCCCCTCCAGACTGCTCCTATCATTATTATCAGCAGATAGTTAGATGACATTCTGGAGGATTTTAAGAGTCGTCTTGTACTGGTTGAATATCGAAGCCATGAAGCAACATCTCAATGGAGTTACTTGACATAAGATGCTCCTGGACGTCCACCTAAGTCTGCTCATGAGGATATCCTAGAGAATGAGCAGTATAAGGATGATCATGCCATTGATGTCTTGCCAATTTATCATAACATTATGCGGATTACACGTGAAGGCATATAGTTTGGGTTTTTTGAGAGAGATGGTGGTGAAGTGGTTGCCCTAGCATGTTCCATTTTTACCGAGGCACGAAATGCTTTGGGTTACTGTAGGTAGAGGAGGACCCAGGGTGTTAGGATTAGGCATACTCAGTAGAATATGCTTTTAATTGTATTTTGTTTATTTTTTATCGACTTGGAGAACAATTATTGTACTATTATATTCGATTTCTATAATATTCAGTTTAATTAACGCATTACTCAATTTTCTAATATTCGTTTTTATTAATCGTTGAAACAAATAATGACAATTTTAATTGAATTAAAATTATCTTGGATTGAAAACACCACAATCTTAGCAAACTGGTTATGGAAAAAACACACCAACAATAATTGGAAGATGCATCTTCGAATTAACTCCATACATAATTCGGAGATGTATCTGCGAATTTACCCTAAAAAAAATGATATTTGATGCGTTCGGAGATATATTTCCGAATTTATCTAAGGATATTTTGAGATTTTTAGAGGTGCTCCCCATTGCACAAATGTGCAATGAGAAATTGCCTAGTTATAACTTGGAGGGTGGCAGGCATAAAACCCAAAAGAAGATGGCCACAGGCCCAAATATGATATGGGCTTTCTTGTCAAACAAGTCCAAGAAGTAAGAGAGCGACTAGAATTAGGGTTTATCAGCGCCACTTTTCTACTTTCTACAGCTTACATCACATTTCCTTCCTTCCCTTTGCTCTCACCGTCGCTTGGAACTATGGTGATTTCTCATTCCCCTTTTTCTTTCAGCTTCTTATATCTGTTATTGAAATTCGAGATTCAATATAATCTTTTCTTCTTTACTAATCGGATCTTGTTATTCTTCTGAAAAACCAATTATCGAAACTGATTCAATCATTTTCATTAATTTCCATTGTAACAATGTTGTTTCGTTAGAAAGACTATTTTTTGTTAGATATTATTCTGAATGTTTTGATACTAGAATGCTGGGCGAAGTTAGATTTTACAAATAAGCTATTGAAAGTGTAAAACTTCAATAACTAATTCGTTGAGTGGTTCATAGTTTTATCTAAACATAAACACTACAGTTAGGTTTATGATATACAAGCTATTAGGGTTATACTCTTGTTATGGATTTTGGACTTAAAATAAATTAGTTTTTTCAATTATAACATAGATAGTAATTGTTTTGTGAGCTTTTATAGATTTGTGTAACCATTGCTTTTGTCATGTTAAGGGGACTTATTTAAGTACTGAATAAGAATTATTATATATTTTATCCAAACAGGACCTAAGTTGTGTTAGTTCTGTTCTTAAACCTTTTTTAGTTTGTTGTTATTGAAGTATCTTTGCATATGTAATAGTGATACTATATGGCAATTGTTCTTACAATTTGTATGGTGTCCTATACAGCCTAAGCAAATCAACGAGATTAAGGATTTCCTTCTCACTGCCAGAAGGAAGGATGCTAGGTCAGTGAGAATCAAGAGGAGCAAGGATGTCGTTAAGTTCAAGGTCAGATGTTCCAAGTACCTCTACACACTCTGTGTGTTTGATGTTGAGAAAGCCGACAAGTTGAAGCAATCACTTCCTCCAGGTCTGTGATTGAATTTTACATACAATTAGATAGGATATACGCCATCAGTATATATCATTACACATTGCAGAAACCAAATTTTGTCACATAAAATTGTTTTGATGATACATCGGTTAAACAGTAAAGGTTGTTATATGTTACTATGTGTATTTCAATTTGTGCTATGTATAGTCTTGTTGATTTGTGCGTAGCAACTTATAATGCTCTTGATGTTTTCAGGTTTGAGTGTTCAAGACCTTTAAAGGCATTGGATGATGGAAACCAAGGAGTCATTTGTTTCATTCTTGTAATGTTTGTTTCTTCTGTAGTTGAATCTTGAGATTTTGAGTTGGTTTCGTAATGAGATCATAGCTAGGACATGGTTTTTGTAATGAGAAATTAAAGATTTTAATGCCTGCTGAAACATTTCATGTTTCAGTGCTGCTGTTGGACTAAATATTTGATCTTCTGTTTTATTTTTATCTTGTGTTTGAGTTTTAGAGACATGGTTTGAATTTTTTTTTATGAAATGATAAATTTTGGAATTTGAATGAAGGAAGAGTGATAGAAGTGAATAATATCTAGGAATAATTGACCAGTTTTATAAATCTATTTTTATAGGTGTTATGTAATTTAAAAGTACATTTCTTAATGCAAAATCTTTGAATTATTTCTTTGTTCCGAATTCAAAATAGTTGTTACATCTGATGATTCTTTCAAACAAATAATTACTTTGTTCAATTTCACATGATCAAAATGAATTTTCGCAACATTTTACTGTATGGATGGTGTCAGAGCCTGAAACCAATCCAGAGTCTTTTGGAATGGGGTTATGTTTAATGTGTGATTAATTTGTCAGTTGTGAAAGAATGGGGAGGCGAACTTGAATCTAGCTAGGGGTGAAACAAGCAAGCGAAGCCTATCGCTGCTGGAAGGCAATAATAGTGAGTGTAAAGTTGTTTTGAATCTATTGCTACCATTAAAAGAACTTGAATCTAATTCTAATTAGGTTACAGGGCAATAACAGCAAGGTAAAAATTGTCTCTGACCGGCTGCCTCCGTTGCCGTGTCTATCTGCACCTCGGAAATCTGTCACCCCATTCACCCATCCATCAATTACAACTTAATATTTATTAATAACTCTTTCATTAAAATCTATTTTTCACAAAGTAATCAACAATATTTACAAACTAAGCTAAAGATGATAATTCAAAACTTGAAATCTTTCACGGAAATGTCAATTCTGCATAATCTGTCTTTCTATACTCCCTTTCCCATTTTCTAACATTTGATGATGAGAAACATAATTAACATCAACAACATTGTCACCACTAACATACACTACTTTGAAAATATCATACTTCATATCAATCGAGAATCGTTCAAGATAAGGCATCATCCATTTCCTGTGATCCGAGTTAAGAATCCACGAGTAGCAAAAATGAAGAGACTTCCACACATGAATGCAAACAACAATTGGTCTAGTTTGTCCTTTCAAACACAGACCTGAAGTTACACCTTCCATTTTCGCAAAGCGCGATCTGAATAAAGCTAACACGGCGTAGGAAAGGTTATCAAGGTCCTTTCTACTAGGTGTGTCTGCTGTGTTTATAGATATTATGTCTCCAGTTGTTAGATTTGCAGTTGATGAACCATCTATTGATTCTCCAGCATATGCTTCAAGGAAATTATGGTCAATTAATTTAGCCATGGCTGATACTTTGGCTAGCATTGATTTCTGCAAAGTAAACAAAAAGTTGTTATATTAGAATCATTAAAATGAAGAGAAAATGTTGATTTGATGGAATTTATCTTACAAGAGTTGAGGTTAGAAGCTCTTTTTCTTTGTTGGATTGCTTCTGCCATGCTCCATACCATATAATCTGATTGGAGAAAACAAACATTTATATCATGATTACCAGTATTGACATGTCTGGATCATTGTTGTGTCTGGTGTCAGTGTCTCATACACTATATAAGAATTATTGTGAGAAAGTAAAGAAAGAAAGAAATTACCATATTTCCATGGATGCTTCTAAATATGGAGCTTTGAACACAACCAAGGTTTTCAGCACTTAAGGAGAATAGTTTGAGAACATGAACAAGATCATCTATAATCACAATTGTTGGTTTGAAAACAAAGAAACTTATTTCCAAATTCTTGTTGTTAAAAGCCACAGAACATGCCATATCCTCTTGTTTGTGTATACTCTCAATCTTTCAATGTTGTTGAAATATATTAATGTTGTTTTTGTCTTTGAGAGTGTTCAAGTCAAATATGAGAAGCAAAACCATAAGACACGCATAGTTGAGTCTTCCATGAAGTTGCTTTCTAGAATGATTCCATGTTTTTGACTACGTTGTATGTGGAGAAATTCAATTCAACTTGTTTCATGGTTTTGGTTTTGTTTATTTGTAAATTATAAATGATATATAAAAATAATAAGGTAAATTCTTTGGTACCCATGAGTTTAAGTTGGGTATGGTACTTTTAGTGCAAATTATATTTTAATTTTAATTTATTTAAAAATAAAATAAAATAAATAAATGACGTTTAATTGGACGAGAATACCGATATCCAACTAAACTCAAAGGTACCGGAGTGTTCACCAAATAATAAAGATTTGGAAATTGAACACAAAGTCGGTCACGTGCATTGACTACTTCAACTTCATGTTCACGTCTCATTGAAACAAAAACAAAAATGTTTATGTGTATGAGGATGACCATGAAAATCTTTCCTCGATAGTTATTTTTATATAGTACTTTTTTGAAAATCAATCACTATGACATCCATCAGCATTTTACTATTAGACTAATATTATCACGGGATAAGATTAGGTGTCTTTCTTATTGAATAATTTGTGAGTATTTGATGATGATATGTGAATGATTAAAAAAGTATTAAGATGAGACAAAGAATAGTTTACAAAGACAAAGGCATAAAGTTATTAAAAGCATCAATTTTTTTTTTTTTTGTTGGTATAAACAGGGATCAAACCCATGACCTCTGATTAAGCTGGAAGAGATCCTTGTCATCTCACCCAAGTGCTCTTGGGTTTAAAAGCATCAAATTTTAAAGGTAGGAAATTCTCTCCTTATTATCACGGTCACATAAAACTTTTTTAATGCAGCTTCATGAATTTTACGCTTAACATGCATTAGAATAAAGGGATTTTATTATGAGAAATTGTAGTGCCTGAAACATTTTTTAAGATCTTAAAATAATAATTTTTTTATTTGAAAAATATAGATTTAATGTATTAAAAATTGAAATGATTAATTTAAATATTTTTTATTTGAAACCCTTAAGGCTATGTTTGGTAAGACATGATTTCGAGCTTATAGCTTATGTCTTATGATAGGGAGATTAATAGAATAATCTATTATTAGTTAAATGAGTTTTATTAGTATTTTGATGTATTAGGAGTTATTTTATATTATGATGTTTTCTAAAATATTCTTAGGACAATTTGGGCTTTAAGTAGTTATTGGGTCTTTAGGTACTATCCACTAATATTATATATGTACTCTTTGAGAGATGAGAAAATCAATCAATGAAAGCAAAAGTTATTTTTATCTATATTTTCTTAGTTTATTTTAATGTCTTTATTTTTTATTCTTGAACCCTAAATTGATAGTTTTGGTAGGATAGCTTCCTATCAATTGGTGCTTTCATTTTCGATCTCACTTCCGCTTAACGTCATGACAATATTATTGTTTGACGGGGAAGAAGATGCATATTGGTGGATTCTATGTTTGGAGAAATTTTTCAAGGAGCATGAAACACCCAAATCATTGAAAGTTTTAAAAGTTGTTGGAGCATTGAGAGGCTCTGCTTTCACATGGTGGATATGGTGGTCTCGTGTTCATAGTAGATATAATTGGGATGCATTTACAACAGCACTATTATGGCGTTTCAAGCGGAGTGGAGACCCATTTTACCGCTGGATGATGAAGAAGAGGAACCACCATATGAATCAACGGAGTGTTTTTATTCGACCAATGATTCTGTTGAGGAGAATGAGGAAGAGGAACTGAATGAAGAGTTGTCATGCTTAACAGAGCAAAGGGATACGGAAGATGGAGATTTGTCAAAGTTTGTTGAGGATGAAAAGCCACATCTAGAGTCGATGAAATTCATTGAGAAACCCTCCCTTCGTGAAGATTGTGTTGTCGAACCAGAGACTCCTTTTGTTTGTGAAAAGGTTCCAAATCCTTCTCCAAATTTGAAGCAGCAGTCGATCTTCCCTTTTCCAGAACAAGTTATTGTTGAAGAACAAAGAGGCGAAAAAGATGTTTTAGGAGAAATCACTTTTCCAGATCTAATTCTGAAGCCATTTGATTCTTGCATCTTCAAACAAATAAGAAAGGGAAATAATGATATCGATCTGGTTTTCAAGTTATCGATTTCTAGTCTATTACCACTAACATCGATACCTAATCAACCTTTGGTAACTCCACCGCTGCTTTCAGTAACAACAACTTTGTCGCGACCTCCTTCAAAACCGCCAAATCTTCCATGGAAACCATTGTTACAAACACCATCTCTGATTTCGATTTTGCCTCCACCACCATGTTTACCGGATACACTTTTAACATTCTCACATTCACCACCGAACAGATTTTCAATTTCATCTTCACGAGCTCTATCGCCGCCAAAACCACCTGATCAGAGTGTGGCTACAGATGAGGAAGAAAAGGAACCAATACAGGAATCAACGGAGTCTATAGATCCAATTTCAGAACCTGATCCAATTTCAGAACCTGTTGAGGAGGATGTAGAAGAAGCATCGTATTTGTACACAAAACAAGTGTCGCAAACAAATCTGATGACAACAATGGAAGAAGATACTATCAACCTACAGAACGAAGATCCGTTCACCATTATTTCAAAAACCTCTCGTGTTTCCACTTCCCAGGAACACCTCTTACAACACACGCCCTTCATCGGAGACACTCGCACCTCACAAGATATGCCATCCCAGTTTGAACCCGAAATCCCAATCTCCTCCGCCCCCTTTCTCATTCTCTCTTCCCTCGATACCCAAGACGGTCCCCAAGACGTTTTTCACACTCCACCCGAGGAGTATTCGCTTCCTTCTTCTGACGTTGATGTTCCTCACTGTCCGGTTAATCAGGTCGTTGATGTTGACTCTGGCTCCCAGTTGTTTGTAGGTTTGGATTTTGGAAAGGATTCTGAATTAGGATTTTTGGACAGTCGGTTGAAGAATGAAGTTGATGTTGATTTTGCCCCGGAAGATGAATTTAGGGTTTCCGAAAGGGTAATTTCTGATTTGGGTGAGTCACCGGTGAAGAAATTGAAATCAGGTTTTGATTCCCTAGGGAATAGTTTGGGAGGTCAACAGTCACAAAGTGATGTAGATGGTGTGAGAAATTCTGAGGATGAAAAGGTGGAAAGCCCCTGTAATGTTGTAGTTGGTGAACAAGTGAATGATGTGAACAATGATGATAATGATGATTTTTGCAGAGAAATTCCAATGGATGATAACTCGGTTTCAGAGGAAAATGTTGAAGCTCAAGTTGTTCAAAATGCCGAGGATGTTTTCTATACTAATGCAACTTCAGAGAATGTGAAAGAAGGATTACACAGTTTTGAGGATGGTGGAATTCCTGCTAAATTTGTGATAATTTTGTTGCTCATGCAAGATTACAATTTGACATTCCTGCTTACTGATCTTACTTCAGCCACTAATTTTGTAAAGGAGATATATAATCTTAGAGCTAGAAGAATTGTTGTACTAGATGCACCACTAATTGGATGTGTGCCATCACAAAGAACTCTTGGAGGAAGGATAGTAAGAGAATGTGCAGAGAAATATAATGAGGCTGCAAAGTTATATTTTACATTGATGTTTACACCCCTTAACTTGATATCATTCTCCACTATCAAATATATGGGTTCAAAGTTGTTATGGCACAGGGAAACTAGAAGTTGCAGTGTCATGCAAGCCTTTCGATACTACTTGTTCAAATGCTTATGAATATGTGTTTTGTGATAGCTACCATCCTACTGAAAGAGCATATAGAAACCAAGTAGATGGAGTGCTTCAAAAATATTTGAGCAGATTGTTATAAGTTACATAATAGGATTCACGAGTAATTTTAGAACCTTGAGGACAAGGTTCAAGTGAACCCCGCGGCAATGATAGGGAGATTAATAGAATAATCTATTATTAGTTAAATGAGTTTTATTAGTATTTTGATGTATTAGGAGTTATTTTATATTATGATGTTTCCTAAAGTATTCTTAGGACAATTTGGGCTTTAAGTAGTTATTGGGTCTTTAGGTACTATCCACTAATATTATATATGTACTCTTTGAGAGATGAGAAAATCAATCAATGAAATCAAAAGTTATTTTTATCTATATTTTCTTAGTTTATTTTAATGTCTTTATCTTTTATTCTTGAACCCTAAATTGATAGTTTTGGTAGGATAGCTTCCTATCATCTTATGTCTTATAAGCTCATATGATAATTTAGACCCGTTTGGTAACGGTCTTTTCATCATGAGCTTATAGCTTATTTTACTAGCTTATAGCTTATTTTCCAGACGCTATTTTAAATAGCGTTTTAGCTTATGTCTTATAGCTTATTATTTTTTCTTCCTTTTTTATCCTTATTATTTTAATTAATATCCATTTTTAATCCTTATAATTTATTTTAATTTAAAATAAAATAATTATATATTAAATATCTTTTATGTCATTTTACATTTATAAGCTAATTGAACCGCTAATTTTACCAAACAGTTCAATTAGCTTATAAGCTATCAGTCTCAACCATCCGCTATAAGGTATAAGTCATCAGTCATCAGCCATCAGTCATAAGCTATAAGCTATCAGCTAGCTTATTAATCAACCGCTGTTTTTACCAAACAGACCCTAAATAGCACTGTTTACAAGACCCCTTTATTATATTCTGACGCATATGCAAATATGTAACAATTAGTTATAGTACGATATATTAAATAATTTTATTAAATTTAAATTTATTTTTATTAAAAATAATTTAATTTTTATTGTCAATTACAATTTTAAAATATATTAAAATATTTTGGAGGTTTTGATTTTGCTTAAATTCTAATCGACGTTATTAATATTTATTTTTGTTTTAATCTTAATCGCAGGATGCTTGACATTCCGAGTCATTGTCAGGGCCGGCCCTGGGCCAGGGCAAGCAGGCCCATAGCCCAGGGCCTCACAAAAAATGGGGCCTCAAAATTTTAGTTTTTGGGCTTTGAGAATTTATAGATAATATAATAAATATATTATAGTTCAAGAAAATAGCAAACCATTAACTTGCACTAGCGGATGATATGTTACATTTGAGGTAATAAATTTTTGAGAAACAAGTTGTGGGTTCGATACCTGGGGTATGTTATTTTGGCAATTCATTTATTTTACCGATTTTTATAAAACACTTAAAATTATAAAACTACAACAATTTAACCTATACTAGTTTAGGATTTTTATAAAACACTTCAAAAATTATGTTTTAGAAATTTGTGATCTTACAATAAATATAGTGTAATTTATTCTAGTCTAAATTTGTAATATTATTTTTTTAGATGTTAAAATATCACTTAAATATAATGTTATTTGAAAAAAAATTAATTTTTATTATTTTGGAAATATGATTCTCATTAAAGAAACACATTTTATTACACATCAGCACTTTTTTAACAAAAAATATTAAAAAGAGACTAAAACTGTTTAAAAATAAAATAGAGGGACTGATTTCGTGAATTGAACATAATAGGGGGACCAAAACTGTAATTTAGCCAAGTAATTAAAATAACTTCTATTACTTTTTTTATTATAAAAATTCTCATAAAATCATATAATATTTTAAGATATGTTAGAATTTTTCATAAAATCATATAATATTTTAAGATATGTATGAATTTTTGTGTCTCACAAATATCTAAGAATTAAGAATTAGAATAAAAAATTTGGTCTAATCCTTAAATCAAAAGATAGAAGTGATTGTGATTTTCAGAAGAAACAAAATCTAGGTGAGAAGCTCAGTAAGTTAGTTCAAATGTTGAAGCATGAAGGGGTTACTTTAAGAATCCTAAAAGAAACCATCATTGTTCTTTAAAGAGGTTCTTTTATTGAAAAAAATTGTGAAATCAACTTCACGGTTTCGTTCGAAAAACAATCTAAGTAAATGAATCATCTTTCAAAGAATTATTGACTGCTAATGAAGAAGTTGTATCAGAGGGAATATATGTTTTGAATAATAATGATGAACAAGTTTCGGCCAGTAGAATTTTTAAAAGAAGAAATGATGAAGATTTTCCAAATAATGTCAAATGAAACCGAACTCATGTGATTGAAAATACAAGTTCTACCATGACCAACCAAGTTAATCAAATTCTTTGCTCGTATGCGCTTTTATATTTATATATAATCATTAACCTTTAATTTAAAAAAAGAATTAAAAAAAAACAAAATTCAAAGTTAGCTGCTCAGTTTTTTATTAAGGGTCCATTTTTACAATTTGCCCCGGGCCTCCAAAAAATCAGGACCGACCTGTTCATTACAATGACATTGTTCATCTTAAAATACTGTTCATTCAGGTTTTTTTTGTTCACATTCATCCTGAAAATACAGTTCATTTCGACTCACTATACACACACGATACTTTCCATCCTTTTTTTTTTTTTCCATTAAAGAGAAAAAAATTAGAACAATCCTTGTATGCCTCTTTTCTACTATATATTAAGATTTTTTTCTTCCCGCTCTCTTGTGAAGACACTTTTACAAGTATCAATTAACATGGTCGAATTGTGATTTATGTCTTTAATGATGTAGATATTGACTAGGGGTGTAATCGAATTGGTTTGGACCAGTTTTTGATAAAATAAACGTCCGAACCGTAAATATCTCCATTGATTTGGTTTGGTTTGGTTTTTAGTGTTTTTCAAAATTGAAACCAAACCAAACTAATCGGTTTGGTTCGATTTGATTTGGTTTGCTTGATCGGTTTTCAACACTTTTTTCAAACATTATAGGCTTAAATGCACTTTTAGTCCCTCTATATTGGTATTTTTAACATTTTAGTACCCCAACATGTCACCTCATTTGCTTAGGTGACATTTTTTATTATTACCACTTCACTAAAAATAGGTTAAATTAAAATTAATATTGTCATATCATTAAAATTAAAAAAATATTAATAATTAAAATGTCAAATTAATTAATTTATTTTGTAATTAAAAATGATTTTCAACCACGTCCTTAATTCTTTTGTAATTAAAAGATCATTAATAATTATATGTTAAACCAAATCTTAACCACAAAACCTAGATTGGGTGCTGAGGGTTATAATGTTTATGGTGTTGTTGGTGGTTCATCTGATTTGAATAGTATGGGGAAGAGGGCTCGAGAGTGGAGTTTGAATGATTGGAGATGGGATGGTGATTTGTTCATAGCTAACCGTGTGAATCCGGTGCCGGTGGATAGTCTGAGAGTGGGACAACAGTTTTTCTCTATTGGGTCTGGGATCCCGGTGGCTGGTGGTTCCTCTAACACCTCTTCTTCATGCTATGAGGAAAGGGGTGTTGAGAATCCTAAAAGGAACAAGGAAGGGGAGAGGAAAAGGAGAGTTATTGTTCTGGAAGATGATGGTTTGAATGAGGAAGTTGGTGCCCATAGCTTAAATCTTGCAGGACGTGCTTCACCGGTGGTGGAAAGGGAGATTGCAAGCTGGGATGGTATGAATGGAAAGAAAATCAAAGTAGTTGGAGGTACTTCGAATCAAGTTGTTTATCTGGTTAAAGATTGTGGTGCAGATCTGAGCAGAGGTAAGAAAATGGTCGGTAATGTTTCTTTCAGTTTCATCGCCAGATTGAGGAATTAATGTGGAAAGTTTAGAGTTTTGATTCCTCATTGAGTTCAGATTGTTTATTATAGTATATTGAGGGAAATTGAAGAAATTATTGTTAGGGTTTTAGAAAGGGGGATGAAGAAGTACTCAAAGGAAGAACATGATGCCCTTCTACATTCTGATTTTATTAATAATATTTATTTTTAATTTTAAATGGATAAAGATTTATTTAAAATTAATTTATTTTTCAAACAAATAGTTTATTGGATTTTAATTACATGGCAATATTAAAAAGATGCAAACTTAGAGCATCTCCAATGGTAGTACTTTCCATTGAGTTCTCCAACTGTACATAAATATAATAATTAAATATTCAAATAATTGGCCATGTCACAGTTGCATTGCAATGCAACTAGTAAAAAATTGTGGTACCCAATCAAATTACTTTATGAGGTAAAGTTGTGGGACCCATTATAATTACACAAATAAAATAAAAATTAAATAAAATGTTTTGAGATGATATGACTGGTGGGACCCATAAAGAACTCAAGAATGGGTTGCACCATTGGAGATGGTCTTATATGCTTCAATGCCACCTATGCAAATGAGGTGCCATGTCATTAAAAAAACCTATTAAGTGATAAGGGACCATAAAAAATTCATCTTATTTGAAATTGGGGGACCTAATTGTTGGGTTTTTTAGTTTGGGACTAAAATGTTAAAAATACCAATGTAGGGGGACTAAAAGTGCATTTAAGCCAATATTATATTTATAAGTGTATCTTCAGTATTCACTATCAAGTTGTTCCTTGAATTTTCTACTATTATTTTTTTTAAATAATACATTTTATATAATCTATTTCAACTTTTTAATTCTCTACTTTTCTAAAAACTTACAAGTTGGACTTAAGCCATACAAAGTGGTGATATGATTTTTATTGCAATGACGAACACAACCAAAATAAGTTCACATCCACAAACAAAAGTTGGCACTCTGAAGTGACTAATACAACCAAAATAAGTTCACCATCAAATATAAAAGTTGGCACTTAGCGGTTACTAATATAACCAAAATAAGTTCATCATCATATCAAATACAAAATAAAACTAAAATAAAACTCCAATTCTTTTTCCATTTGAATCACCAATTCACCATCCTCAAATAAATTCAAATAAACACAAAGTTAGAATATAGAACATTGAATTTATTTTCAATGGAAACATATAAAATTAAATTCAACCTTAGATTACTTCATTCACATTATGTTTCCCCTCCTTCATTGTTAACCTCACCACTATTTAGACGTATTCCAGCAATTTCTAAAAATTAAAAGATACACAGAAACCATAAAAGTTTAGTTTGACAATGTCATTAATAAATTAAACAATAAAAAATATTTTAAATTTTCATACCTTCTTCAAGTTGTTGCACTTCATCCATTTGTTCTCCTAATTCAAAGACTTTAGCCTTTCTTATCCAATTTTGGGTACAAATAAACACTTCAACAGTATTGGAATTCAAACAACTACAAAATTGATTAAGAACCCGACCACCTGTACTAAAAGTTGACTCATAGGAAATGGTAGACACTGGTATAACTAATATATCTCTAGCCATGCGAGAAAGAACATAATACTTTGTAGATTTTCCTTTCCACCAGCCCTAAATATCAAATGAAGAATCCATGCAATCTTCATTTTCAGCCCCAACATACCTCTTTAACTCACTCTTTTTTACATCAACCTATTTTTGCTTCATTTTCAAACTAAAAACATCATCCCAATCAACATCGTCATCATCATCATCCTCATCAACAAATTGACTTGAGTTACTTTTGTAGAATAGCTTGAGGATGCATTACTAGACACAATAGGAACAGTATATTCAACCTTATAATACTTAAACAATTTTTAGACAAGTTCTTTCAATGTTTTCAACATATCTTTTCCCTTTACACTACCATACATCTTATTAAAACAGAACTCAATGTAATCATATTTATAACGAGTATCTAAGACAACAACCATAAACAATAGATAGTTGATAGCATCATTATCCCAATACTTATTAAACTTCAGTTGCATATTTGTAGTCATAGATCTCAATACTTCATCCTCACTATTTGACCATTTATGTAATGACTTCTTAATGTCGCACTACTTCTTGAAAAAAGTATTAACAGTAACATGCAATGAACTAGAAAATGAAATAGCTGCATCATAAAAGATCATAAGAAATTTTACAAAAACACTAGCACGTTCCTGTCGCACGCTCGCGAAAATGAACAGAGTCGCCACCAATATATTTATCCCAAAGAGGGAAAGGAATATCAGAAAACCTGGGATGAATAAGAACGAGGTCTTTCGACCAAAGATAGGGTACGGAAGTCGGTTACGCAAGGGGAAGGTGCTAGCACCCCTCACGCCCATCGTACTCGATGGTATCCACCTATGTTTGTTGCTATCTAAAGGGTGTATAAATATATAGCTTAATGCAAAGGGAATGCATGCAAATGAAAGAATAAGAAACACGGGGAAAATAAGGTTTATAAATAATTGTGCTCGCTTAGGCCCCGCGACCCAATGCCTACGTATCCTTTTCAGGAATCAGAGCGCCGTAGTTCGGCTCTTTAGTTTTTGTTTGTTTTTGTGTTTTTTAGTGGACGGAGTTACATTCGCAATCTAGCGTCAGGATAGCAGCTCGTTGAGTGGAGTCTTATGCGTTACCAGTCTGCAATCGAAAGGAAGCAACATGTCCGATTAAGGGAGAGAATGCCTCGGAGGCGAGATGAAGAAGAGATTTTGAGCGTTTCAAGTGGCACCCTTAAGCAAGGGAGACTCAAGTTGCTCTATGGTTTGTGTTTTTTAGAAATTGGGAACTTACGCTCGAATGGTTCCCTTAAGCAAGGGAGATCCAGACACTCGAATGATTCCCTTAAGCAAGGGAGATTCAAGCTTCCATTCCCTATTTAATGATTTTCACTTTTTTATTAATGTTTTTTAGTATTTTCTTGGTATTTTTTATGGGGATTTAATTTGGATATTGTTAGATGTTTTAAAGTTGAAAAGGAAAAGAAACTAGCCTAAGTATGAAGGGAATTTCTACCTAATGTTATCATGGTTTCTACCTAAGGTTAGGAATAAAAGAATATGAAAATAAAGATCACAATTAGAAGTCATAAGCAAGATACATGAGCAAAATTGAGTAAGGATACAATGGTACAAAATTATACACAAGCATGAAGTAGCAAGTCAAAATATAGTACAAAATGAAGTAAAAATACTATTATTTTTATGTTGATTTTTATGAGAGAAATTGAATTACAAGTCAAGTAAAAGACTAAAACAAATAGCCTAAAACTACTATTTTTTTATGTTTATTTTTTATATGTCAAAAATTCTATTAAGGTCTAAAAATGATAGTAGAAAAATTAGTATTTTTATCATCTAAAAGAAATAACAAAAAAACTAATTAACATCTAAATTGTTAATGCAAAATAAAAGGAAACAGGGGGGTGAATATTGAAATTATAGGTGCAAAGAGCACCTGGGGCGCAGGGCCCAAAGGTGATTATTGGTGATTATTGTTGCTGAGTTTGTTTACCAAAAAGAAAGCCCTGGGGGTGTAAAATATTGTTGCAGTAATGATAAGGGCGCTGGGCCCAAACAGGACCTGGCCCAGAAAGTTCTGCCTAGCAAAAGCGTGTAGCGATGGGCCTCAGGGGTGTGCATTCAGTAATTGCGGCCCAAGAGTATTGGTTTGATCCATATGATTATTAATATCTAATTAACCTCAATTTAATCATTATGTCAATCTCTAATTATATCCATTAATTCAATTAAGACTAATTAATACTAATTAAACCAATTAAGCACAATTAATCATAAAATTAATTAAAAAGAAAAGAAAAGAGGAATAGGGTTAAATGCGACGATTCAACTTCACTCTTACTCAGACTCTCTCGTCTCACTCTCTTCTTCCTCACAGCGGCGACGGCGATAACTCGCCGACGAAGCCTCGCCGTTAATCACCGTTAATAATCAAAGCTAAATCACCTATCACCTCCCATCTCTCGCTGTTTCGCTTCTAGGCTATTCAATTTCATAATAAAACATCTAAACCCTAGTCCCTGAATCAAGCGGAGCGATCATGGAGTTATCGCTTAGCATCTTTCAGCCATCGTCTTGGTGTCAAGAAGAAGAAGTAAACGGTGAAGAAGAAAGAGCGGTTTGAAAACGTACCTGAGATGAAGACTCTTCGAGGTGTTCAAACGGAAGAGGAAAATACCGGAGACGCTTCAATCAGGTAATGACTTCGAGTTCTTTATCGTTTGTTCCTCACGCTTCAACTCGTCTTCTTCTTCTTTGCTTCTTTTCTGTGTGATTTCTGCGTGTTGTTATTGCTTGACGAAGATGACGATGCACCTTTTTCAGTTATGAGTTTTCTGTAGCGATTGAAGGTGAGTTGATGAATCGGTGAAGATGATTGTGGAGATTGAATGGAGTTGAATGTGAAGTGTGGATGAAGAAGGTGGAGGTCGAAGGAGGCTATGGTTCACCTCTTTCAGAGCTTGATCAATGCTCTGAAGAGGATGGTTCAAGAAGCTTTTTGTGCATTTGGTTATGGAGGAGGTTCAGAGACGGAGACAGAGTGGAGATGAGCAAAAATGGTGGAGAAGGAATCGAGGTGTGAAGTGAAGATAATGGTGGAGAGGTGAAAGTGAAGATGGTGTGAAATGAATGGTGATAAAGTGGTGGCCCTGATTCTGGAGAAGGAGCACAGGTTATATAGAGGTGAAGGTGAAGAGGAGATTCAGTTGAGGTTAGTTTCTGATTCTGTTGAAAGTTTGTTAGATAATTCTCTTATGGTTATGAATTAGTTAGAAAGGTTAAGAACTAGGTAGTTATGATGAAACTGAATCGGTTACAGTTAGTTAGAAAATGGTTATGGAAAATGGTTCTGTTATAATCTGTTATTTAACTATAGGTTAGTTGGATTCTGTTGGCTGAATGTTAGGAGATAGTTAGGGTTTTCTGTTATAACTGTTATGAATGGTTAGTTAAAGATCTTTAGGAAAGGTTAGTTTTGATGAATAAATAAAACTGTTAGGAGGTTTGAGTATATAGAGATTGAGAGGGAGAAAGAGTTAGTTAGAGAGGAATTTGAGCTGTTAGATTGGATGGAGTTAGTTACAAAATTGAGGGTGGAGATTGAAGGTTGAGAGTTGGTTATAGTTAGGAAACTGTTATGTGTTTTGTAACTGATTTCTGTTGGATCTACCATAACTGTTAAAACTGCTAGGTGGTTAGAAATAGTATGTTACAAACTGCTCTGTTATAAAAATTGGTTAGAGGTAGTTAAAATGAAGTGACTCAAATAGGAGGTTAAACTGAAATTGGTTTAGGAAAGTTCTGTTATGGCTTGTTTGAAAATTCTGTTACATGGAGCTGTTATATCGGTTAGAAGCTGAGTTAATTGAAATGAAAACGGTTAGGGGTTAAGGGTTGGTTATTTTCAGTTATTGGTGTTGGTGAGAGCTGTTATGACAGTTGGAAAATGAAAGCAGTTGGGGAATTTTAGTGCATGGTTTTGTATTAATTTTGGTAAATGTATGACTGCATTTTGTGTGTGTATGATTTGTAGTTACAGGGTTGCTGATTTTGGTATTCTTTTGTAGAATAAAAGTTAACTGGATTTGGTTAAATGGTTGCTAAGTGCTTGGACATGTGGTATCTATGAACAAGCAAGGGTTCTGTTTTGGTTTTATACCTTGTGATCCGAATTATTGTTGGCAGGATGTTACAAATTCTGAGCTCTTTTCTTTTTTTTGATTTGCAGATTGGTGGCATTGGAGATACGGATGTGTTGCTGCCAGGATGTGTTGCTGCCAGTGATGTTACCTTGAGGGCAACTTAGATTTAGAAACATGAATCTTCTTGTGAATGATGGAATGTAAATAGAACTTGAAGCTTTCTTTTTTTCTTTTTATAACTGTTAGAAGTTATAATGTCTTTGTAATAGGTTAGAACCATCAATTTTGTAAGCTTGGAACTTTGGTGTGTAAGACTTTAAATGAAGCTTGTAATGAGTTTAGCATTGTGAAATATGATGGGAAGCATTCTTAAACTTAAGATTATAGATAATGCGCATCCTTTATACTTTTCAATCTCGCTCCATTTATGCCATTCGGAAACTTGAGTGAATTTAATGTGGACTCTTTAATCAAAGGGTCAACTTCTTCTGGGCCGACTTTAACCACAAATCAATGTCTTATCTAAGTGATTCCCAAAGTTGAAGTAATTTTATGAAACACCATATAAACTCTGGTCCTCACATACAAGTAGATGTCTTATGATCAATAATAAATAGGCGGCCCAATAATTTTAATGATAATAAAACTGTAAGAGATGATGATGAAAACTCTAATCCATAAGAGCAGGGCGTTCCCAAGATTGCGTTCTCCTTGCTCGTGATCCATAAAACTCCCTGAATCCCATTTCGAAGCACAGAAGAGAACCAGGTGAGTCAGTCTCTGTTGGATGTATATACCTTAAAAACCACAGTGAAACTTTAATAATTTAAGATTTCTGATTCTAATGCCAGTGGTTATTTAATGATGCATGATTTTGTTGATGACCTACTGAGATGATAATGCAGACGAAATGGGAAAACATAAGCCAATTAGAAATGGAATTATATGGGCAAATTTTGGGGTGCAACAGTTCCAAATCTAACATTCATAGGAACATCCACTCCTTCACCTGCAAGAAACACACTAAATGAACTTTCTTGATATCAAAGTCGATTAAATGCCTTTTCATATTTGACAGCAACTTCTAACATCTAATAGGTGGAGTTCCACCTTGTTGTCACATCAAGGGCTATGATAGCCATATTATATATGTTACACCTTCTAAAGGAAGCTAATCTACCTGGAGATGACTTAACAAACTTACATGTAGCCCTTATCTTGCTGATGGATTTATCAGTTGTTTTCGACCCATCACCAACAATCAAGTTTAAAATGTGTGTTGTGCACCTCATATGCATGTACTATCCATTTCACAAATTATTCCCATTCCAATCACCCATTCCTGTAATTAGATATGTGAGTGCAGCATTATTAGCAGTAACATTATCAACAGTCACACAACAAACTTTTTTAATCCCCCATTCTTTCAAGCATGCCTCTAAGTTCTTACCAATTGTTTCCCCCTTTTGATATGAAATCAGAATAAAACACAATATTTTCTTATTCAACTCCCACCCCTCATCAGTGTAATGACCAGTTACACACATGTAATTCAAATTTTGTACCGATGTCCAACAATCGGTGGTAAGAGAAGCCATTTGTTTATTTGCAGACAATATTTTCTTAACATTCTCTTTCTCTTCATTATACAAAATCGTCCAATCTTTATCATCAGTGACGCGAGTAGTGATTTTAAATCTAGGACAAGCCACACTAACAAAATACCTAAATCCTTCATTTTCGACATGTTTAAAAGCAAGCTCATCCATAACTATCATCTTTGCAAGAGCTATTCGTGTCAATTCTTGACTAAATTCGACATGTTTAAAATTAACAGTGCTATTAGGGTCATTTTCATTATCTTTTCCAAGAGAAATTGTTTTTTTGTCTCTTATCAGATTCCTTATTTGGATTTTTAGGACACTTCAAAAGATGTTTGTTCAAGTTAGTAGTTCCATTCTTAGAACTATTGCAAGCATAAACTTTGCTACAAAAGATACATGTAGCCTTGTCATTGTCTCTTTTGAAGTATAACCAAGCATCAGAAGGGGGCCTACTAAGTTTTCTTTTCAGTACCTGT
This sequence comes from Vicia villosa, assembly GCF_029867415.1. Taxonomy (NCBI): domain Eukaryota; kingdom Viridiplantae; phylum Streptophyta; class Magnoliopsida; order Fabales; family Fabaceae; genus Vicia; species Vicia villosa. Next base: position 202,768,491 of record NC_081180.1, on the reverse strand, counting down.
GTGTCTTCTGGAATTGTACCTTGAGCTGTTCGTGTTGGTGTTTGAGCTTAAGTTTCTTGTTGTGCTCCTTGTGTTGGAATAATAACATTTATAGGAGGAGGGATTAATCCATTTACTGCAGAAGAGTCAACTTGTGTGTTGCTTCCTGTGACATTTTAACTTGTCATTTGCATCAATTTTCATCGACCTATAACAAAAAAATTTGATAAAATAAACACAACAAAAAATAGTTAAGCGCAAAAGTATAAACAACTAAATGGTAAGATCACCTTTTATAAAACTGTTTTCTATAGTTTACTGAAATATATGTTCTAAAAATGTTACTAAAATACTATAGATATAACTCTTGCTATAATATATATATATATATATATATATATATATATATATATATATATATATATATATATATATATATATATATATATATATATATATATAAGTATCATTTTTTTATATAATTCCTATAAACACACAAGTTGGATAGAGATAATTCATCTACGTTTCTATAAAAAGAAGATAAACATTATCTTTTTTTATAATATCAAGGTGCAGAGTTAAGTTATTAAATTTTTTGGATGGGCATCCGCATCAGAAGCACAAAACTACACATAGTATGCCATGGTCGTTGTCTTAAAAGAAATACACATAGTATGTCATTGTTAACAAATAAATTAGCATTATAAATTATAAATATAGTATGGATAGAAAAATTATTATTGTGAATAAAATACAGTAGGACATTGGTTTATTCCAATGTAGTTTTTGTCAAATGAAACAAGTTGATTAAATATTTGTTTTCAAGCAACATGAAACTGAAGGAATAAATATGAAGAATCATACCTACAAAGAAAGGAGTCCTATTATAAATTATAAATACAACATGACATAATAAACTCAACAATAAAACTAGAGACGCAAGTAATAGTATTAAACAGTGCCCTGATTATATACTATAATGAATAATTTCGTGAAGTAATATATAATATCATTATATTACTACTCTATCTAAGTATTATTATCATTATTCATATATGAAAACTAACCGAAAAATATTGAAAAACGGAGAATAAGGTCGGAACAAAATTGAACGACAGCGAAGACCGACAATAGTTTGATGAAAGCAAGTTTGTGTGACTTAGGGTTTGATTGTTGCCTCTTTAAAAAAAGATAGATGTGGATTGGGTCAATGTAAAATTCGGGCTTAATATTAAATAAATAAATATAAACATCGGTTCAGTTCACCAGTTTGATGGTTTTTAAAAATTAAAACCGACAACCAAACTAAACCATATCGGTTTTTATTGGTTCGGTTCAGTTTTTGAACCAAACCAAAATAGTCGGTTTTTTTGTCCAGTTTGGATTGGTTTGAACTATCGGTTTAATTGGTTTTTTTATCCGCTTACACCCCTATCAGTAACTCCCAAATCCTATGTGTGATATGTTAGACGACGAAAACTTAACTAGAGAGGGGTGAAGAGATCCCCAACTCTTAAAAAAAAAATAATATTTTAAAGTTTTTGAAAGCGTTTAGCATATGGCAAACAGAAATATCGTGTTTAGATCGAAAGTCGTTCTAAACCAAATCGGTTATTGGAACCTCATATATGCGCACAACCCTTT